>NW_008704475.1:1375611-1378946 GCF_000326865.2 Helobdella robusta | reverse complement strand
AAAAAGTGATAACTCATTTGTGCAGGTTATTTATAGACTTGCACGGTGCTCTTTCCTAGTTAAGCGCTTGTACTTTGGTTTAGTAACCAACCCACGTGACCATACGGCGCTCTCTCTTTGGTAAGCACACGTTCTTTGTGCTAGTAATTAACCCACGTGACCTGGACGATAAAAGAATTGGGTATCATACTCTTTAAGAGCCAATATCCAACATGAGTTTTGAACTTTTTGGTGTCGATTCCGTCAGGTATGTTAATGGATCATGGTCTGTAAAAATTTTGATTTTGGATAAGCAAATCCATGATTGGAATTTTTGAAGGGCATTGTATGGTCTGACATTGGCACAGCTTTGCATCTGATGTTGTTGGTGATGTTGGCCACCACTTCTATTTTTTGATGGATCTGATCTTTCTGAGTCCTGTCTGACTCTGGTCATATAATTCATTGGGGGTTCGAGTAAAAATGAGGTTGCATTTGACTGCTGTGATGGAAGCTTGGCCCCGAACCGAAAAATCAACTCTGAAATCCTCCAGTCTCTGATACTTGCTGAGCCATCCCCTCAACCTGCCATCTACCAGCACATGCTTCCTTGAATATTTGAGGAAAGCCCAGAACTTTTCCAGGCCATATAACTGGCCGTTTTGATAATCGCTGATGGCCTTTTCATAGAAGTGCTCAAACTAGTCAGGTCGAAATCTTTTCTTCAAACCATAACTATAGAACCGAAACAGACATTTTAAGCCATACCTGAACTCTTTATTGGCATCTTCAATGGCAAGTTGCCTGAACTCCTCGTACATTTTTCGGTGAAAGTGAGGAAGAAGAAAAAATGACCAAAACCTGAAAAGGGTGTTCATTTCTGTAGACTGCCCGATCCCAACCTTCCGACAATCCTTGAGGCAGTTGGCTCGGTAAGAATTGTACTTGTGCCAGATGAAGTTGTTGTCTTTCAATAGCTCATGGGATGGGCACTCCAACGTTATACACGCGACTGACAAGCTTTCTGAAACTGTGTGACTTCTTTCATTGGCTGTCGATGATGCTAAGGACGCGTGTGTTAACGGAAATTCTACTGAAACTTGTCTTGATGTCGTCGGCTTCGCAGGAGTTTTGATGCTTTCCAAAAAATTCTCGGCATTGGACGATCTGGGTGGTAGAGTCCCACCAGAAGATTTATGATCATATTTTGAGGAGCTGATGTTGTCAACACTTTTATAATTTGTTATTTCATCATTAGTTTGTTTCTGATGTTGTTGCGGTTGCTTTTTTGGCTGCCTCTGCTGTTGACGTTGTTGTTTTTGTTGTGGTCTTTGTGTTTCTTTGTTCGTCTCGCAACGCATGACGTTTCTAGTAGCCGTAAGTGTATCTCTTCTTTTCCATTTACAGCGCTTTGCAATGTGACTGGTCTTTCCCCAAGAAAAACATGTCTGTTTGGGTGAAACTATTTTGTTGCCATTACTCTTATACATCTGGTTTTTGTTTTCTCGAGTCGATTGTATCTGACTGCTACTGTCAGACATATGTGTAGTGTTGCTGGAAACTATTATGTTCATGGCAGCTTTATATTTGTCGATTGTTTGTGCCAACACGTCATGACTTATCCAGGAAGCCGCTTGTTCCTGTGACACAATAAATTCCAGTGTATGCCTTGATATCAACTCTTTCATTCTATCTGCACATATCAATTTCATTGCATCTTCTAATCCCATAATGTTACGGCTTTGAAAATAATGGTTCAGCGTGCCATATAATTTCACCCCGAACTTTGTGTATGATTCGTTTTTCTGTTTTCTCAGGGCAAAGAATTCCTCTCTCAATTTTGTCGGGTTTAACTTGAACTCTCGTAGAATGAGTTTTTTAATTTTGCCATAATCCTTCAAACCGTCAGCAGAAATAGTATGCAACCATGTTTTGGCCTTTTCGTTTAAACTCGTTATCAGCAAATTGGCTTGAATTTCTCAGTCTACGTGATAGTTTTTGAAAATTTTTTCTACGTGTTAAAGAAAGCAGGGATATCTCTGGGTTCTAATGGACAAGTTCCTATTAAATGTTTTAATGACTCCGCAAAGAATCGAGTTTGTTGCATTAGTTTAATTGTGTTATTATGCTCACTAGCATCATCGGCTACTCTTCGATTATTCATACCTTCTACTTTTAGTCAACGAATCTCTAACTCTTGGCTCTTAAGCCGAAATTCTGCTTCATCTCTTTCTCGCTGTCTGACCACCTTTGCTTCTCTAAGTTTATATTTCCCTTCATCTTTTTTCCATCTCTTTCTGGCTGTCTGGCCATCTCTGATTCTCTAAGTTTATATTCCCTCTCATCTTTTTCACGTTGTCTAACAATCTCCGCTTCTCGAAGCTTATATTCCATTTCTAACCGTTTTCTTTCGTATAAGGTCAATCCACCTTCAGTATCTTCCGACACAGCGCCCTCCGTCGCAATACTGCATGGAGATTCAACGCTGTCCGCCAAATTTGTTGCCCGCGTTTCTAGCAGCTGCGACCTACTCATCAATCGCACACTGGCTTCGTCGATTGATCTCTTCAGTAGTTTCTTCGTTATCTGTTCGGTCGACAAACGTTGTAATTTTTGTTGTTTTGTCTTCGTCAACCGATCCTATAATGAATTATCAACTTGCAACAAACGTACAATGAATGTATATATATATATATATATATATATATATATATATATATTTGGTATAAGGTTCTCAGATAAACATGTTCGGTTGAAGATTACACCCCATTTTGCAGTTAGAAGTTTTTTAAATAAAATTTCAACAACACGAAGCTGTTTTGTTTCAACTTTATTAAACTGTGAAGTTTGGCTGACGGCCGTTTCGGCTAATGCCATCGTCGGAGCCTAGATTGTAAAACCAAATGAGGAGTTAATAATATAAATTATAAGAAATAGAAAATAGAATATTAGATATTAAAATGAATAAATAAATGAATAATAACCTATATTTTAAAAATTAACTCATTATATTGTTGAAAATAAACGAATAAATTTAAAAGAAAAATTATGAATAAAATTGTTAGTTTATTATTGTAGTTGAAGTGTACATAGTTAGCATAGTGACGAGAAGTAATGCAGAAATTATGGGAAGTCGATAATAATATTTAATGATATGACAATTTATTGAAGAATTATTAGATATTTAACAATTGGATATAATATTATTTAGCAATAAATATGTATAAAGAAATATTAAGGCGTGGCAAATAATGAAGTTAGTGAACAAATTGTTTGAGTTTTATGGCGTGAAGAAACAAACGGATTGTTGTTAATGGTGCGTTCTTGTGTGTTATATTCGTATTATATTGGGGGAG
>NW_008704475.1:1263735-1373764 GCF_000326865.2 Helobdella robusta | reverse complement strand
ATTGTAAAATTANTGGTCTATTACCAACATATATATATATATATATATATATATATATATTTATATATATATATATATGTGTGTGTGTGTGTGTGTGTGTGTGTGTGTGTGTGTGTGTGTGTGTGTGTGTGTGTGTGTGTGTGTGTGTGTGTGTTTGGACAGTCGTTTGGACGATTGATATTGTCGTTTCGTCAGTTAATTTTGGTGTTTTCGTCGTTAAAAGTAATCATTCATTGATATTTCTTTGGTTAGATTAACATAATTAGATTTTTCAATAATTTGATATCAAATTTAGTTTGTAAAATTCACTATTTTAGTGAAATTTGATAAAATATTGTCTGTAAATTGCTGTCACGTGATAAGAATTTCCCTGCTAGTAACAATTATAACTAATTATAATAATAAATTCAATAATGTCGTCTGGTAGTCGCTACTGTCGTACGAAATGTACAATAAAAGTTCCAAGTAAAGATTTGTTGTCATGCACTTGTTGCAAGACTTTTGTTCACAATAAATGTGAAACTAACGATGATATTCTTAAAATTTTGAGAAGTGTTAAAGTTTTAAAATGGTTTTATCAACGTTGTGTTGATTTGTCTCAAGATGTTAGTTCTTTGGCTAAGTCAATGGATGCGTCTTAAAATGAATTTGTTGCTCAACTAAATGAAATAAATGATTGTAACAGAATAATAAAACTTGATGTTGATAGTATAAAAATGGTCGTTGACCATAACCAATCTAAACTTGATGTACTTGATCGTTTTGATACTGTTTTACGCGAGGAAATTAAAATTTTTAAAAATGAAATAAAAGAAACATTTTCTAGCATTGTCAGCAAGGAAGTTAAATTGAATGTTGAAGTAATTAGAAGTGATGTCAAATCAATCCAGAAAACTTTACAAGAAGCTAGTGATGTTAAAGAAAGAGAAGCAAATTTATTGATGTTTCGTTTAGCTGAAAGTGATGATGATCGTTCCAATGTTTTGAAAATTTTAAAGCATTTGACAGATGTTTCTGAAAAATATGTAATCAAAATAATGAGACTGGGAGGGAAATGCGAAACTGTCGTTAGACCCATTTTGATAAAGTTAGATTGCGTTTTACTCAGAGACTCAATAATGAGAAATGTATATAAATTCAAGTCGTTAAAAGAATTTTCACATGTTAGACTGAACTATGATTTAACAAAGGATCAGAGGCAGGAATTCAAATCATTTGTTGATAAAGTTAAAGTTATGGAGAAGAAAACAATCAAAATTGATCTGATTATTTGTTCTCAAGATTTTCAAATTTCGGATATTAAGATTTTTCCCAGTGGGACATTTTCAGACCATAGTTTAATTCAGGCTAATATATCATTAACTCATAAGCGTCCTAAAATAGTCAAGAAACAAGTTAGATCCTGGAAATACCTAAATGAAAGCAATCTCATTAAATATGTACAGATTTCTCCATTATCAAGGTCTTGCCAAAGCAATAATATTAATATTGAGTTTGATATGATGTTCTGAACTCAAGAAATTGGCTGATGCAGTTGTTCCACTTCGTTTTGCGGAAGTCAGATGTGATGTTACTGCTCCATGGTATGATAGTGAATGCAAAGCTTTCAAAAGACTTTGTCGAAAGAAAGAAAGGAATTACAGAAAATATCAGACGGAGAAATGTAAAAATGAGTGGATAGCAGCTCTGAAAAATAAATCTAGGCTTTTTTCACAAAAAAGAAAGAGTTATTGGAAAAGACTTGTTGCAGATAATAGTGAATCTTCTAAAAATCTATGGAATGTTATTAAAAAAGTTTTTTGTAATCAGGTCACTGGTCAGTCATTGAGTGAAATTGTTGGTTCAGATTTGTCTCAATTCTTAAAATTTTTTAATGATAAAGTAAATAAAATTAAACAGTTTACCAATGTGAGTATGTATAATTGTCCGACTATTTGTCAAGCTCAGTACAATGGGAATTGTTCTTTTCCTGACTTTATGCTTTTAACAGAATCTGACGTTAAAAAAATTGTACTCAGTTTGCCATCAAAAACATGTATGATAGATGTCTTTCCGACCCATATTTTTAAAAAATATATTGATTTATTCATCGTTTTTCTTACCAGCATCTTAAATCTGAGTCTGAACAGTGGCACATTTCCTAATGGTTGTAAGCATGCTATGGTTTATCCGGTTTTAAAGAAAGTGAATATGGATCGAAATGATTTGTCTAGTTATAGACCAATTTCCAACATCTGTTTCATTTCCAAGATATTTGAACGAGTGGCTGCCAAACAGCTCTTGAATCATTTGAATGTAAACAACCTGCTACCAGTTCACCAATCTGGATATCGCCGCTATCATTCAACAGAAACTGCACTGCTTTGTGTGTTTTCTGAGTTGTTTGCTGTTTTAGACAAACAACATGTGGGTCTAGTCACGTTTTTAGATATGAGTGCGGCATTCGATTGTGTAGACCATCAGATTCTCTTGGATAAATTGGTTCATGATTACGGTATTTCCGGTACTGTTATCAGGTGGTTCAGATCATATCTGTTTGACAGAAAGCAACAGGTATTTTTCAATAATGTGTTATCTAATGAAACGGTTTTGACATCAGGAGTGCCACAAGGTTCAGTGCTTGGGCCTATTCTTTTTATCATGTATACCGCTGAAGTTTTTAAAGTAATTGATAATTTCGGTTTTAAATATCATGCCATAGGCCATGCCATGATGATATTCAGATTATAGTTAGTAATAAGCCAGAATTACTGCAATCTGAAATCAACAAACTTGTAACTTGCCTAAATAACATTGATAATTGGATGTCAAACAATGGTCTTAGATTAAATCAGCAGAAGTCAAAATTTGTTCTAATAGGTACATGGCAGCAGCTGATGAAACTTAATATCGACTCAGTGAAAATAGGAGATGTTAAAATAGAATTTAGTGACAACTAATCTGGGTTTCATTCTTGATTCTAGATTATCGATGCATGATTATATAAAGATGATAACAAATTCATGCTCCGGACAGATTCGAGAACTCTATAAACTCCGTTAGTCATTAGATAAATCTGCTATTCATACCTTGGTGCATGCATTTGTTCATTCACGATTGGGCTATTGCAATGGCCTGTTTTACGGTTTGCCAGATAGGTCTATTTTTGCAATTCAATCTATTCAGAATAGAGCAGCCAAATTGATTGTTGGAGATCTCAAATTTAACCATGTTACTCCAATTTTCAAGGGCCTTCATTGGCTTACTATAAAGAAAAGAATTAAATATAAAATATGTATGTAAAACTGTACATGGCTTGTTACCAAGTTATTTGATAGATAAAATAAAAGAGAAGTCTATAATGACGAGTGGTATGAACCTTAGATCAGATGATGGCATTTTACTGGTTGTACCTGATGTCAATCTGCAGATTGCATCAAGAGATTTTGCAGTATGTGGACCAATGGTTTGGAACAGTTTACCGAGATCTGTTAGAACTAAAGATTTGAAACTTGATGATTTTAAAAAGAAACTTAAAACTTACTTATTTTCGCTTTGATTTTGTTGTTAAGAGAATAATTATTTGTTTGTTACTACCGCCATTGACTGTATTCTTTTCTTTTTTGACTTTGTTTGGTTATAGATAGCGCTTTTGAGAACTTATATATATATATATATATATATAACTATATATAGAACTTATATATATATATTGTTTAGAAATATCACGGCTTTACAGACATTGTTCAATTTTTATTCATTTTTGCATATATATTATATATTCTTTATTTTTATAAGTATTTGCTAATTATATTAAATAAACAACGCCGCAGATGCAGATGCTGGATTATTTTCAGAGCTGTTGCAAAATATTGAAGTTGAATGTAGTATTTCATTGCCAAATGAAAAATGGAAACTTCACAACAACGTCGCTTCATTAAATTCATCAAGAAACTTTGACGTCGATTATATACAAAAAAATGATTTCAATGATGAAATTGGTGATAATATAAAACTAATAAAGAAGAAATTAAATCTGCCATTATTTGGTGTAGGTTGTTTATAATTATAAAAAATTACAATAATTTAATCATGTTAGGAAGAACTGATAGATAGTCTGGTAGAGTGATGAGATCGATGGTAGATTTAGGGGACAACAAAAATGTGAGCAAATAAGCAAAAATGTTGCCAGCCTAATTTCGGTAAAATTTTAGCAAAAATTTCGATAGTTTTTGGCCCATTGTCAAATTTTCATAATATTTAGCCTCACCGTCTACGTTTTATAGATCCGTCCCTGGAGTTATGTTATTGGAGAATGGAAATTTGTAGCTTGAACGGTATCCTTAATTTGAGAGAATTAGTTAGATTAAATTAAATTTAGTCAAGCTGGGCGTTATAACGAATTTTTTAGCAGTATATGTTAAAACATAATGTGCTCTTAACCCTTAATGATTATAACGACAATGATTTGGTTTTTCTCGATTAATATAAAGCAAATCATCAAAGTTCTTTTAACAAAATTTCTAAGAGCACACATCTGTTTTTAATTTATTTTAAGAAGACAAGTAAGTCTATCAGCTCATCTTTTTATCAACCTCTTTCTCCGGTTACAGAAGCTTTTACCTTAAATGTTTCGCCCGAACGATGATTCGCCAGAATGATGAAGATTCGTGCGAAAAAGTTTACGCCGATAAATGGAACATTTGCCCAATAAATTTTTCGCTCAAAAATTTTTTTCCTAACTCAAGAGAATGAACCAAACAAAGATATTATAAACGGACGGGACAAATCAGAATAAGAACACTTTGTTCACAAAGAAAATTGTAAAACTTTGAAATATTCATTATTATTTAATTATTTATTCAATTTATTCAGTTGACCAGAAGCTTAATATAAGCCTGTATGGCCACCCGAGACACAGGAAAAATTGAACAAAAACAATTAAAAAACAAAATTAAACATTAAAATGAATTATAATGTTTAAATAAATGACTATATAAACAGAATAGTAACAGTAATAAAGTGTTCAATGAAAAAACAAAATACTTAAGGCGTTTGTAATTGGTACAAGATCTTGCTTATAAAGGCAGTTGATTCCATAACCGCATGCCAGCAAACATGACACTTGCGACAAATCAATCAATCTTCGTTTAGCGTCCAGAGACCCAGTTCCCCAAGGTAGGACGTTGTTTTCTTTGCCATCAATTTTTTGCGCAAAATTAGACGATCAGTAGTATCCATTTCATTTAAATTTAGAGCTTTCATGTCGTGCTCGATTGTTTTTGACCAGGACTTCTTCGGATGGCCTTTGGGACGTGTGCCAGGTACTTCAACATCTGCAAAGGAAGTTATAGCACTGTTTCCACTTCGAAACATGGCCAATGACAACCAAACTGGAACAACAACTTTACCGAACCGATATGAAAATGCTCCGATAGATGCAACAAATTAGTCTGCTTTGGTTTTGCTGATGTTGTCTTTGAATCCATGATCGGCGAGTCTGGTGTTCCAGTCTTCAAACAACTGTGCTGCATTCTGCTCAGACGTGGCTGTTAAAACGATATCATCAGCATATATTAGATTACAAATGTCACCAGTGCGTATCGGTTTTGTGATTTTTTCCATCACAGTAATAAATAACAGTGGACTGAGAATCAAACTTTAGTGAACTCCAACGCCGATGTCAAATGCATTTGTGTTTCCAACCGTTGTGCTGACAAGAGTCTTAGTATTCGTACACATTTCCATCACAAGTCTAACAAGATATTCTGGAATGAGTTGTCGACGTAGACTCCACCTGATTGCTTCACGGGGAACTTGATCACATGCTTTTTCAAAGTCTACAAAAATTTGTGATAAGTATTGATGCATTGCGAGGTACTTTTCATGCAGTTGCCGAAAGATGTGAATTGCATCAATTGTTGATTTCCCCGCTAGAAAACCAAATTGATAATTTCCGATTGTGATGCACGACGTTAATCTTCTCTCATTGATTTTCTCGACAATTTTCAGGGAGTGTTCTAACAGACGTATACCCCGAAATGATGAACAGTTCATTGGATCACCTTTGCCTTTGTATAGCAAAACTGCCATGCTATAATTCCATTCAGTCGGCATTGAGCAATTTCTCCACACTTCACGACGAAGTTGTAGTAACGTTTGGATACCTGCCGAACCAGATGCTTTGATAATGTCATTTGTGAGTCCAGAGGGCCCTGCTGCCTTTCCATCCTTTATAGCTTTCAGAGCTTCAGTTGCTCCTCTACAGTGATGTCTGGAATCGAACCTTCGATGGGTGGATCGTCAAATTGACATTGATGGGATTTGTTTCGGTTGAAGTATTCTCTTCACTGTTGCTTGATCTCATCTTGTTCAAGAACCATCTCATTTTTGTCGTTTTTGATACATGAGGCGCCAACTATGTCTTTTTTCGTAAGATTTGCTTGTTTTGATATACGATACAGAGATTTCATTTGTTCACATTTGCTTTTAGTGAGCCACTCTCAGCACTGATCTGTCCGAGCTAGTGCGACTTGACGTTTTGCATAGTTGTTCATCTCACGAAAAATTTTATGGTCATCAACAGACTTTGATTTTTGCCATTGTTTTTATGCAGCTTTCTTTTTAGCTATTGCATTTTGTACACTGTCATTCCTCCACCAAGTGTCCCGTTCATGTGCCAGTAACGTTTGTAACGTAACGTGCATGTAACGTTTTGTACCAGTAATCCCACAAACTGTAGTTGCAGCGTTTATCAAAACGGTTTTGTATGTACTCCAATCTGTTCTGTCTTGCGATTGGTGGTCTAACCGTGTGGCGACAATCTGTTGAAATTTTTTTCGATAAATATTGCTTCCACCTTTTAATTCTCCGAGGTATTTGTTTAGACTTGTATTGTGACAGTTCAACAACCAGGTCTGCCACAATGAGTCTATGTTGGGCGACACGTGATTCGCCAGGTATAACTTTGACATTTTAGAATAGCCTTCGGTGTTTTTGCTTGACAGCGATGAAATCAATTTGCGTAGCTGATGGTCCACTTTTGTATGTTATGAGATGTTCCAACCTTTCTCTAAAATATATATATGTTCAGTAAATAAAACCCGTGACTTTCTGCAAACTCAAGCGGTTGCCATCTTCGTTTAGTTCTCAATAGCCAAAACCGCCACGTATGTTGTCAAAACCATCTGTTTTCTCTCCAACGTGGCCAATATGATCGTTCTTCAATCAGGATTGTTTCACATTTTGGTATTGTTGAGATGGTGTCAGAGAACGCAGCTCAGAAGTCATTTTTCATCTCTTCTGATTCGCCTGTCTGTGGTGCGTATGCTGAAAAAATAATCATTGTTTGCTTTTCTAGGCGAATCTTGATCCACATGACACGTGAGTTAATCCTTGGGCTAGCGGTTCTTTGACAACAATTTCAACACCATTTTTGGCCATCTTTTGACCATTCCAGAATAGTTTATATTTTTCTTTTTCTGAGTTGATATGACCGACACCATTCGATTTCCATCTTGTCTCTTGAAGGCAGCAGATGTCAATCCTTCTACGCTCGAGCATTTCTGCGATTTCCATGCTGCGGCCAGTCAGTGATCCAACATTGAGCGTTCCAAGTCTAAGTACCATAGAGGGGCCATTCTGAATTTTTCTGCAACATCCCTTTATTATTGCATACTTCCCAGAGATTCTTAGCACCTCTTGACCACTTAAGGCCTGCTGGGGACTAGGGGCCGTTGTTTTTGTTTTTGATGACATAGAATAATTTTTTTACAAATTTATTTAATTTATTTTTTATTTTTTTATATAAATTTAATTTTTATGTAAAAGTTTTTACATCCCGACACCCATCCTGACGACATCCACCAGTTATAAGCGGTGGGCCCAGTCTTTTGCTCAAAAGCACGCAAGGCAGCGTGGATGCAGTTTTATGTCATGCCCAGGACTGACACTTGCGACAAAACTTTAGTTTTTATTAATAGAAAATCAAATTCACTACGATGTCTAAAATTTAAATTTTTATTATATTTAAATCGATCTAAGGTAGACGAATATATATTTTATGAAAGAAAAAAGATTATATGATCAATCTTTCATAAATTATAAAGTACTGTAATAATTTTGACATTTAATTGGAGGATTTAAGTAACTTAGAGCTCTATAACCCAAAAGAGAAGACATTAAATTAAGTACGGGGAAAATCAAAGCATAATAAAGCATTAATGTTACATAAGAAGGACAATTTTTGATCAATTTATTAGTTATGCTCATTGTTTTTAAAATTTTATTAGAAATGTATGTAACAGGATTTTTCCCAGTTAGGTCAGATTTAACAACCACCTCTAGAAATCTAATGAAATCAATTTGGTCATTATATATATATCATCTATGCTTACTTTCAAGTTAATGTTCTTAGTAATTAATTTAGGGCCAAAAATCATAATATGAGTTTTACTAAAATTCAAAATTAATTTATTGGATAAACACTAAATGTATATTTTAGACTGTTCATTATTTATTACTTTAGAAAAGTCTGCTATATTATAGTCAGACTGATTAAAAAGAAGAGTCGTATCGTCAGCATAAAGAAAAACTTTTGCGACTGTGGCCGGCTCAATAATGTCATTTATAAACATTGAAAAGTATAGTTCCTAATATCGAACCCTGAGGTACACTAAATAAATAAAAAGGTAATTGATCGAACTTACCAATGACGGCATACTGACGTCTATTAGATAAATAACTTTGAACCATTTCAAGGCTTTTTTCTGATTCCGTATGAGTCCGGCTTAATCAACAAGATCTAATGATTTATTGCGTCAAAAGCTTTCTTATAGTTAATGAAAACTCCAACTGTACATCATCTTAATTTCATATTGGAATTTTGTGAACCATTTGCTGAACAGCAAGGTCACTTGACGATCGTTGTTTGAAACCATACTGAAATGGTGATAAAACGTTGTGACAATTTAAAAAATTAACCAATTTTGTAAAAAACATTTTGTTAATAACTTTAAAGATGGATGAAACTAAAGTTTTTGGTCGTTCAAAACCAAATTTAAAGAAATAAAATCAGATCCTACTACCGAACTCAAGACAAAACTGAACGAAATCAATTTACTCGTTGGTGAAAACCTCTATGATAACGTTAAAACCCACAAAACCAATTATCCTCTTTGTCCAATTATTATAAGTCAAATCCCAACAGCCACCTATCCTATAGCTAAGCTTCTCAACAAAATTCTAACTTCGTACACCCCTAATGACTACAATTTACAATCTTTCAAAGAATTCATGAGTTGTTTGAACACTAACCAGCCATCCAATCCTATCGCTTCCTTTGATGTAAAATCATTGTTTACCAATGTTCCCATCAAAGATACCATTGACATAATAATTACCACTCCAATCAAACCCCATTAAAATATCTAAACACGTGCTAAAGTTATTATTGTAAAAATAGGCACCACGGGAAACTATACAAGCAGATGGACAGAGTTGCCATGGGCTCTAGGTTTTTTTTTCGCCAACTTCTATATTGGTCTGGTCATCTGAAAAAAAATCAACTTATTTATTATAGGAATGCAAAGACATGAACAACAACTGCACTCCTCAACATGGTTCGGATTTAAAACGTAGCCATCTGATATATGAATTTACATGTCTCCTTAACGTGCACGTCAAGAATGTTTCATATATTGAAGTAACTACAACATAGCTAGCTAACTAGACGTCTGACCATGCACAAAAGGGAAGGTTCAATAAAACAAATAAAACTTGAAACACACACATAATACTGAAATTACAAGATAAATCCTGGAAAACAGCACCAAAATGATAAAATTCCAGCCATTCCCATCTGAAATTAGCCAAAGCCATCGACATAAAACAGCCCCTGATAAACCAACAACAAAAGATTTCAACAATGTTCCCGACAAGAAAGACAATAATAAAATATACTAACAATACCAATAGTACCGATGAAGACAGTGAAGAAAGTAACATCAGCACATTAAAGTTTAACACCAAAGTATTTAGCACAATAAAACATAATACCAAAGTAATTAGCCCGAACAAAGAAACCATATCAATTTGTAAAGAAGACAGTAAAATTAACAAAGTCACTAATAACATTAAATGCAAATTACAGGTACAACTTTAATTTTTATAACTATAGACCGGTTTCATATTTGTCGTTCTTGTCAAAATTAATCGAGAGAATAGTTTCTAAGGAGCTTAAGAAACACTTGGATGGAAACAATTTGTTACCGGTATATCAGTCAGGTTATAAAAGACATCACTCTACCAAAACTGCTTTGTTGCATGTGCTGTCTAAGTTGCATGAAATTATAAATAACTGGAAACCAAACCATCTTTTTTCGAATTCTTAGATTTGAATTCGGCATTTAGCTGCGCCGACCATTGCATTCTTCAGAAACGTCTTGATCACAGATTCGGAATAACTGGTATAGTCGAACAATGGTTTCGGTCGTACTTAACAGATAGAATTTAGCAGGTAATCTACAAGAATAGAACTTCTGCAGTTCAAACGATAGGATTTGGTATTCCACAGGGCTCGGTTCTTGAACCAATCTTGTTTATTCTGTATATCTCTGAAATATTTGATGATTGGAGAGTTATGCATTTGCAGATGAATCCTGTTAATTGATACAGAATCGTATAGAAAATTTCATTTTGCAGTTGATCGTTTTGTTAAATGTTTGGTCGAGCGAGAAATGTATGGCAAATAATCGTCTCAAACTAAATCAAAGCAAGAAGCAGCTTTTTTTGATTGGAACTTGGCAACAGCTATCTAGATTAAATTTTAATTTGGTTATCATATCAATATCAAGTTTTTATCTGGAACCCTACAACCCTACAACTGCGAAAATTATCCGTAGAAGTTTAACCAAAGATATTATTCAAAGTTTAGTGCATTCGTTTATCCATTATAAATTAAATTACTGCAACAGCCTATTTTATGGTTTGCCAGTAAAATCGTTATCCGTTCTTCAGTCAATTCACAGTCGGGCAGCAAAGATGGTGCAAAAAAATATGACCATGTTACCCCGACATTTAGAGAACTGCACAGGTTGACGGTCGAAAAGAGAATTATGCTCAAGATATAAACAATCATGTTGAAATGTTTGAAGGGAATGACGCTAGTTTATTCCATACATCAGCTTCTGTCTCCAAGCCAATCTATCCATTGCGTCTGTCTTCTTCAGACCAAGTGCCCTCAAGTCTTCCTGTATGGTCTGCGTCCAGGACTTCTTTGGGCGACCTCTTGGGCGGTGCCAGGCACCTGGTGTTTAGTAACAGAAATTTTTGTATCGTTTTCGCCTCGCTTCACATGGCCAAACCATCGTAGGCGATGACGACAACATGCATCCTTCAACGTGTACAGTCCAGATCTGTTCAGGATCTCGGTTGTATGGATATGGTCAACACGCTGTATCCATCGAATCATTTTCATGTCAGTTCGGTGAAGGGTTTTGTTGTTATCGGCCACGTCTCTGCACCATACATCAGAACAGAACGTATAGGTTTGTTGTATAGCTCACCATGCCTAATGTTTTAAATAAATATGAATTCAATAAGCTCAAATGTGTTGAGTGTTTAATAAAGAAAGCCATTAATGCAAAATGGGCATTTATCATCGGTTTGATGTTTGTTTCTTCATCGTTCCAACTCGGCGCTTAACCAACAACGAAAACAAAGAAGTAATAAAAACTAGCATTGTAAATAGTGACAAAGAAGAATATGATGCTATCGATGAAAAAAAGGAGACCAAAGAAGATGACCAGCCAATAAAGAAACCTGACACCTAATTTCCATCTATGTTCATTTTGACAACGTTCACCAAAAAACTTTAGTGAGAAAAATTAAAAAAAAACGAACTACAAACATATTAACGCCAAACATTCGGTAAAATTTATAGAATATTGTAAAAATTATGGTCTATTACCAAAATATATATATATATATATATATATATATATATACATATATATACATATATATATATATATATATATATATATATATATATATATTAAAATTTAGACCATATTCGATACAGTATTTAGATTGAATTTCAAACATTAAATTTCGTTTGTTGGTGAGTTGTTCAATTTTTTCTTCCTTAGTCATATTTCGTCGGTTGGTTCTAGATAATCTTGTGAAATTAGGATTTAGACCATATCCGATACAGTTTACAGTTAAAATATATATATATATATATATATATATACAAACAATTATTTTTAAAATTGCCCTACTGGTGTACAAAAGCATTAATGGATTAGCGCCGAAATATTTAATGGATAGAATTGTTCCAAGAAATGCACCGTTACAGTGTCAGAAGTTACGGTCAAACGATTTAGATTTGTTAACAATTCGTCAAACTCAGCTTGCTGTTGGTTGCAGAGATTTTGCTGTTATGGGACCGAAGATTTGGAACAGTTTGCCAGTTGACTTGCGAAATCGTGGGTTGTCAATTATTGAATTTCGAAGAAAGCTAAAGAACCATCTTTTCAGTCAAACTTTTCATGATATGATTTGATTGAAGTGAAACATTCAATCAACTTTTGCATTAGCGCATTTAATCAACTTTTACATTGTTAGCGCCTTTGAGAATAATAAAGGGCGCTTTATATATAAATAATCTAATAATATATAAATATATTTAATAATATATATATATATATATATATATATATATATATATATATATATATATATATCATCGGCCACGTCTCTGCACCATACATCAGAACAGAACGTATAGGTTTATTTTTTAGCTCCGAGACCATGCCTAATGTTTTAAATAAATATGAATTCAATAAGCTCAAATGTGTTGAGTGTTTAATAAAGAAAGCCATTAATGCAAAATGGGCATTTATCTTCAGTGATGTTTGCACATATATATATATTTAACTTTTAGACTTTTCTAACGGTTGATCGTAAATCATTTTCAAGTTTCTTTAGTTCAAAACCAAATTTTTTTTGTTTATTTTAAGCATGGTAGAACAGAAAAGCTTTTTTCGGTATTCCTATACCATCTTCGGTGTTCAAATTGTTAAGTTGTGGTTGTGCTCAGATGCTCAAATATATTTATATATATACCTCTTTATTGATTCCTTGTTTGTTTAAAGTGAATTGTAGAACTAAATATTCACTTTAAAAACAAACTAACGCTGAATATATATATATATATATATATATATATATATATATATATATATATATATATATATATATAGCGTTTTGTAGTTTTTGTAAAAAATAATAATAATAAAGACTATTAATATTAAAAACAATAATCATAACAATAATAATAACAATAATGATAATTCAATTAATTTCGCGCCTCACATGTTTGTCGCCTTGACAACTATCGTTTAAACAATTTAAAAAAATTTCGTTGTTAAAATTTTTCATTACAATTCCATGTATCTTTTTCGAATTTATTTGTATATATTTCAAGAATTTTGATAAAATGTTTGTTAATAAAAATAAAGCTTCAATTTTAAAAAACTTAATCTTGTCGATAAAATTTACAGTGACAAATTGAAAAATTCGAATGCAAGTTGATAAACACCTATAAATCACTACACACACACATATTATATATATAAATATATATATATATATATATAGCAAAAATGCAAACATATATATATATCATTGCAAGCGTGTTTGTCTGTGTGTTTTTGGTGGTAACCAAACATGAAACTCTGAATTGAAAAAATTATTGTTACAGAAAGCATTCCAACGATCGAATCATACACTCAAAGTATTATTTTGAATTATCACTCGAAAGTCTCATCGGGCGAATGTTCCAATGGTTACCTCTTTCTCCATCTCACCACGTTTTTTGACAATCTTGTCCTATCTTTATATCAAAATATAGTTAGAATACAATAAAACATTCAGACACATAATCATCCGCCTTCAAATCCATTATTACTTAATTCTTTTTGTTTTTCAAAAAACAAAAAAAATTTGGTCCTGGGCATGACATAAAACTGCATCCACGCTGCCTTGCGTGCTTTGAGCAAAAGGCTAGGCCCACTGCTTATAACTGGTGGTTGTCGTCAGGATGAGTGTCCGGATGTAAAATTTTTCCCTAAATTACTCCTATGCCATCACAAAGAAAAACAACGGCCCCTAGTCCCCAGCAGGCCTTAAGTGGTTAAGTGGTGCCAAGAATCCCTGGGAAGTATGCAATAGCAAAGGGATGTTGCAGAAAAATTCAGAATGGCCTCTCTATGGTACTTAGATTTGGAACGCTCAATGTTGAATCACTGACCTGCCGCAGTATAGAAATCGCAGAAATGCTCGAGCGTAGAAGGATTGACATCTGCTGCCTTCAGGAAACCCGATAGAAATTGAATGCTGTCTGTCATGTAAACTCAGACAAAGAAAAAAATAAACTATTCTACAATGGTCAAAAAGACGGCCAAAAATGGTGTTTGAATTTTTGTCAGAGAACCGCTAGCCCAAGAAGTGCTGGATATTTAAAGGATTAATTCACGTCTCATGTGGATCAAGCTTTGCATAGAAAAGCAAACAATGATTATTTTTTCATACGCACCACAGACAGGCGAATCAGAAGAGATGAAAAATGACTTCTGAGCTGCGTTCACTGACACCATCTCAATAATACTAAAATGTGAAACATTCTTGATTGGAGGCGATGTCAATGGCCTCGTTAGAGAAAAAACAGATGGTTTTGACAATGTACATGGCGGTTTTGGCTATGGAGAACTGTATGAAGATAGCAACCGAATCCTTGAGTTTGGTGAAAGTCATGAGTTGTGTTTACTGAAGATATTTTAGAAAGAGGTTGGAACATCTCATAACATACAAAAGTGGACCATCAGCCACGCAAATTCATTTCTTCGCTGTCAAGCAACAACATCGAAGGCTATTCAAAACGTCAAAGTTATACCTGGCAAATCATGTGTCGCCCAACTTAGAATTCTTGTGGCAGACCTGGTTGTCGAACTGTCAAAACATAAGTCTAAACAAATGCCTCGGAGAATCAAAACGTGGAAGCTGAAATGCATTATTCATCGAGAAAAATTTCAACAGATTGTCGCCATACAGTTAGACCACCAATCGCAAGCCAGTACAGATTGGAGTACATACAAAACCGTTTTGATAAACGCTGCAACTACAGTTTGTGGGAAAACTGGTACAAATGGTCAGCATGAACGGGACACTTGGTGGTGGAAGAACAGTGTACAAAATTCAATTCCTGAAAAGAAAGTTGCATACAGGCAATGGCAAAAATCAAAGTCTGTTGATGACCATAAAATTTTCCGTGAGAACAACTATGCGTGACATCAAGTCGCACTGACCCGGACAGATCAGTGCAAAAAAGGTGAACAAATGAAATCTCTATATCGTATAGCAAAACAAGCAAAACGTACCAAAAAAGACATAGTTGGTGCCTCTGTATCAAAAACGGCAAAAATGAGATGGTTTTTGAACAAGATGAGATCAAGCTACAGTGGAGAGAATACTTCAACCGTTTGTTAAATGAAACAAATCCCATTTATGTAAAATTTGACGCACCACCCATCGAAGGACCGATTCCAGACATCACTGTAGTGGAACTTATAGAAGCTCTGAAAGCTATGAAGGATGGAAAGGCAGCAGGGCCCTCTGGACTCACAAATGACATTATCAAAGCATCTGGTACTGCAGGTATCCAAACGTTGCAACAACTTTGCCTTGAAGTGTGGAGAAAATGCTCAATGCCGACTGAATGGAACTATAGCATGACAGTTCCGCTATACAAATGCAAAGGTGATCCATTGAACTGTTCATCATATCGGGGTATACGTCTGTTAGAACACTCCCTGAAAATTGTCGAGATAATCAATGAGAGAAGATTAACGTCTTGCATCACAATCGAAAATTATTAATTTGATTTCCTAGCGGGGAAACCAACAATTGATGCAATTCACATCCTTTGGCAACTGCAAGAAAAATACCTCGCAAAGCATCAACAACTATCACACATTTTTGTAGACTTTGAAAAAGCTATTGATCGAGTTCCCCGTGAAGCAATCAGGTGGAGTCTACGTCGACAACTCATTCCAGAATATCTTGTTCGACTTGTGGCGGCGTGACATCCCACTACTACTACGATTAAGACTTTATAACTCTGTGATACATCCGGTGTTGTTATATTGTTCAGAAACATGGCCAATGACAACCAAACTGGAACAACAACTTCAACGAACCGACATGAAAATGCTCCGATGGATGCAACAAATTACATCAAATCTACTGAAATCCTGCCTCGTGCTGGTTTAAATGATATAAAGGACGAATGCCGGCAACACCGTCTGCGGTGGTTTGGTCATGTCAAACGAAGTGGAAACAGTGCCATAAGTTCTCTTGCAGATGTTGAAGTATACGGCACACGTCCCAATGGTCGTCCAAAGAAGTCCTGGTCGCGAACAATCAAGCAAGACATGAAAGCTCTAAATTTAAATGAAATGGATACAAATGATCGTTTAATTTGGCGCAAAAAATTGATGGCAAAGAAAACGTCTTACCTCGGGGAACCTGGTCTCTGGACGCAAAACGAAGATTGATATATTGATTGATTGTTTTTCAAAGATAATTTTTATCATTTATGTAGTTTTATGTTATTTTATTGCTCTGTGAAAGCGGTATTTTGAAAAATTTTGATGTATTACTTAGGCTAGCATACTAAAGTTCAATATGAGCTTTTTTCTATGATGTAAAACAGCAAAGTATTTATTTTCTTTTAAAGTTGAGCCACAGAAATTCAAAAATTGATGACATGATGAAAATGGAATTATTTTTGTGCAACCTATTTTGACTTTTCTGTTTAAAAAAAGTTTTTGTTAATAAAACCAGGCCACCTCCTGGTCCAGTGGGCCATCTTATTTAAAGATAATATAGTTTTTAAATAAGCTATTTTGAGAAGTGAGTTGAATTTTTTTGTCAAGTTGTTATGCATGGTAATGTTAAGTTTCTTGTTAAGATTACTTTAAAAAATAAAGGGAATTTCTATGAACTTTGATTTAGAAATAAAAAGATTGTGGAAATTTTAATGGTCAAAAGTATTAGGTTGAGATGATTTGGTCACTGGAAACATGCGAAAAGTTACCCGGGTCTAACGTTATTGTTAAATTTGTACTTTAATGGTCAAAAGTATTGGGTTGAGATGATTTGGTCACTGGGAACATGCGAAAAGTTACCCGGGTCTAACGTTATTGTTAAATTTGTTTTCATTTATGACTGATTTGAGATTTGGAATATTTGCAAAAAAGAATGCAACGCAGAATAGTATGATAGTCAACCTACTGTGGTTTTGAAAATTTAAAAAAAAAAACAAATTTTTTTAGTATTTTTAAATATTTAATATATTTAAAGTATATTTAAATGAAAATATTATGTCATGATTTCAGCATGAAATTATCAGAAAAAAGTTGAAAACTGACAGTTGTAAAAGGACACAGCAAGAAAAAATCATGCCTAAAATTTTTGGTAACACTCTTTATATATGAAATAAATTTCACGTGTCAAACTAAATTTTGTAGCTTAATCCAAGTTGTAAGTGTAAAAACCGTTTTTTGTCACTGTAAAAATTTATTCTTGCTTGTATAAAAATCACTTTGTATGTTCAATTTGTTTTGTTTTTGATGTCTTAACTCGTGTTTAACACTCATATGCTAAATCTGCATCTGCTTTTACTGGTCCTTTTTTTTGTAAGTCTCTACCTTATCTCTTCTCTTCAAAGAGTACAAAATAGACTTGCTAAACTTGTTCTTGACATATCTCATATAACATCAAGTTTTTGCACTAGTTGCCAATTCATTAGCAAATCATCTTCAAATTATGGTTATTGCGTACCAGGTGATACACAATCAGCAACCGCCATATCTTTACAATCTTGCGCACTCGTCAGAACGATGGACACCAACTTCGATCTAATGTCTCTAATAATTTATATCAACCCGTTAGCAAATCGGCTCTTGATAATAAAGAATTGCTTATTAAAATCAGTTGGATTTTTTAAAAATTCCTTGTGAAGATTATTTTTAAGTTTAGGCAATTTCAGTAGCTCATTTGTGAACCATGGTTTTTTGAATTTTTTCTTAGTGACTTGAGTTTTAAGACAGAATTTAGAAATGGTAGAGGTAACATATTTCAGAAATATGTTAACAGCAATATTGACGTCAGCTGAAGCAAAGACAGCCGACCAATCAAGGGCTAACATCTGGTTATTAACCTTTTCCAGGTTTCGCCTAGAAAAATATAACTTATCTACCACCTCAACCTCAACATCTGATACTTTTTCTTCAGCTATTGTAAATATATGTAGGTGACCCGATATATCACTGAAAATGATTCTAGAGACATGAGATACTAGATTGTTTGTATATATGTTGTCAATGAGAGACGAACTATGGTCGGTAATTCTGGTGTCTTTAGAAATCAACGGACGATAATGCAATGAATATAAGGTATTAGCAAAATAGGAAATAGAATTATTATTGTCAGACCAAATTAAGTTAATATTAAAATCATCTACAATATAGATCTTTCTTTGACGTAAAGCCTTATTCATTCTTAAGGCATTAGAAAGTTGGTCTGTAACAACAAATGGAAAAAACAATAATTATGACTTTTTGATTGTCTTTTACTTAAATTTCAATTGCCATGGATTCATAACCCTGCGATGAGGATCGTAAATCAACAAGCTATAGAAGAGCAAGATCTTGGTGCACAAATAAACCAACCCCACCACCTCGCTGAGTAATTCGGTTATTGTAAAAGAAATTATAATTTGGAATTGCCACTAAAGGAGCCTTATCATTATTTAACTACGTTTCAGTAATAGCGATAATCATAAATTTAATGTCACATTGATGTAAAAAGAGGTCAATTTCAGCTAATTTGTTTAAAACACTTTTAGTATTAAAATGCAAAATACTATAATCGTTGACATTAGAAGAAAATGAATTTTCAACATTATCAACATTAAAATAATTGCAAGAATTTATCGTTTTACCATAATAATTCACATCACGATCTATATCACTAGCCATTTGTAAACTGCGGTGTTTGGACCGTTTGACTGAGGCCTTTGTGGGAAAATCTATTCCCGTACCTTGACCTGAATTGGCCATTAGTCGATGTTTTTTACTATGTCGGTAAATTTGCTGTTGACGCATAACCTGAAGGATTTGGACTGATTCGTATTTTAGGATTGGGTTCAACGGACTTTTTGAACGCTGGATGGCAGGAAATGGCCTCCACTCCTATGAATCACAAATGTTCAATCAAGTCACTAGTTTATCTAGCAACGTTGCTGATATGATAGAATTTTCTACTAGTCATTAATCTACTAGCTGCAATTTTCGAGTTCTGAGGCAGTTTACGCCCAACCAAATTTTTCACATTCGACTTATTATGTGAAGGTGAATCAACAGGCTTCTTTCTGTGCTCGACCAATTTGAAACCATCTTGACCTTTTATTTGCGTTTCTAAAGGTACATCATCCGCCCAGTTAGAACCTCGGGGGAGTGCAGAATTAATTTTCTTATCAACGTTTACTTCAGACGACCTACATTACTATTGGTCGCTATAGTATTTTATTTGTCATTGACCACGCAAATGCTTCACTTTTATCATTGATAACGAGATGTTGGTAAATTTTCAGAACTCTCAAACTTTACCTTTATAACATTTTCTAAGCAAGGAATTTTCTTTAAATCTCAACTAACATATACGGGACATTTATCCATTAAGCCATGAGTTTTAAGACACTTCAAAATAGAAATACAACACAGTAATTTATCTTTTTTCTTAGTATCCTGCGTTGTGAATTTTTCACAGATTTCATCTTTAACAGCTTCATAATCATTTTTTAACAATTTAACAGCACCAGAAATATCTTCGAGTGTGTAAAATTCAGGAACATTATAAATGAAACTTTCTTTGTCCAGCAAATCAAATTTATTAATTAAGAAGTACAAAACTTCATTAATTACGACAGACATTTTGTTTACTTTTCGCCAATCACATATATATTGTCGGAAATTTTAAAATAAAAGATAAGGAGATTTTCAAATTATGACTAAGCCCCACGTTGGGCGCTAATTGTCGGAAAATTTATAAATGAAAACTATTAAAACAACTGGTGGTGTGAGATAATCTCCTCCTCTATCTTTCTCAGGGAATTTTTTTATGGTCCGACAATAATTTTTGTGTATATTTTTAACGTGAGTTCGACCAGTCCTGTGTGGCACTGGGCTTTTTCGAATTATATGATTTTACTGAGTAACACACGAACGCGTAAAGAAAAATATTCGATAACAATTTTATTAATCGACGGAAGTAAATAAAAATGAATTGAACTAATGAACTCTATAATAATGTAAATGTCAATGAACAAACTGGAATACAGGAATTAGAACTTCTTCTTGTTGGGTCTTCGACTTGGGATATGTTTCTTGCCGTTTAATCGTACAACCTCGACGTGTGTAACCGATAGTGATGTCGATACAACTCCAAGAAATAAATGAAATGAATGTGGAAAAATTACAAAAATCGGAGCCTATGGAAATTGCAAGCTGCGTGTGAAACTATACCAATGAGTATAGAATCCAGCAAAGAAGCCTAGGTCGACAAATAGCACAAGAAAGAAAAGAAGGAGGCGGATTGGTTTTCACAGAACCCAAGGCCTGTTTTCACTGGGCCTGTCTGTCAGTCGGTCGGCTTTCGCACAACCCTGGCCTGTTTTCACTGGGCCGTCAAGTCTGATCGGCTTTCGCACAACCCTGGCCTGTTTTCACTGGGCCGTCGAGTCTGATCGGCTTTCGCACGACCAACACAAAACAACAAGAGTCGGAACAACACTGGAAACAAATTGTGTGACTTTAGTACGCGTGCGAAACTATGCCAATGAGCATAGAGTCTCGTACCAAATCCACTTTTGAGAACTTAAGACGTTGGAAACTATGCCAATGAGCATAGAATCACGCATTAAGTCTCTTAGATACCAGAATAGGCACTGATTACTCGAAGCTGCCTAACTGGTGAACCCAAGGCTGACTCTTTTTGAGAACTTAAGACGTTTCTGAAACTATGCGAATGAGCATAGAATCACGTATTAAGTCTCTTAGGGATCAGAATAGGCACCGATTATTCGAAGCTGCCTCACTAGTCAACCCGGTCTTTCAGTCTTTTCACACCCTTCCTTATCAAAGCAAAATTAGATTTTGTTTCGGGTGTTTTAAAAAACATAAAAATTTTCAAGGTATGTCCAATTAATCAGAAAAAGTACTAATTAAATTTTAAAATAATTTGTAATAATTTATGACGTCATCTAAATTGCAAAACAAACAAAAATCGTCGTCACCTATCGAGTAAATTAACTTGCACCATGCCCCCTATCGAGTGAATAAATTTCGCGTTGAAAATTTTGCAGTATTTTTAGTCAGTATTATTTCATAATTCTGACACTATATATATGTACATATACATTTAATTGGCGCTATATAAGTTTCCTATTGATTGATTGATTTATTGATATATATATATATATATATACAAATTTAAACGCAGAATCACTATATATATGTATATATATAATATATATTTATATATAAATAATGGGCTTAAACGTAAGTTATATATGTGTCAATTGTTGGTTTCTTAGCGGGGAATCAATCAATCAATCATTAGGAAACTTTTATAGCGCCAATTAAATGTATATGTGTATATATATATATATGTGATTGGCAAAAATTAAACAAACATGTCTGTCGTAATTAATGAACTTTGATAATTTCCGATTGTGATGTGCCATGTTAATCTTTTCAATGATTTTCTCGACAATTTTCAGAGAGTGTTCCAACAGACGTATACCCCGAAATGATGAACAATTTAATGGACCTTTGCCTTCGTATAGCAGAACTGTTATGCTACAGTTCCATTCAGTCGGCATTGAGCAATTTCTCCAGATTTCACGGCAAAGTTGTAGTAACGTTTGGATACCTGCAGTACCAGATGCTTTAATAATGTCATTTGTGAGTCCAGAGGGCCCTGCTGCCTTTCAATCCTTCCTAGCTTTCAGAGCTTTTGTAAGCTCCTCTACAGTGATGTCTGGAATCGGACCTTCGATGGGTGGAGCGTCAAAGTCAGAAGTCATTTTTCATCTCTTCTGATTCGCCTGTCTGTGGTGCGTATGCTGAAAAAATAATCATTGTTTGCTTTTCTAGGCGTATCTTGATCCACATGACACGTGAGTTAATCCTTGGGCTAGCGGTTCTTTGACAACAATTTCAACATCATTTTTGGTCGTCTTTTGACCATTCCAGAATAGTTTATTTTTTTCTTTGTCTAAGTTGATATGACAGACACCATTCGATTTCAATCTGGTCTCCTGAAGGCAGCAGATGTCAATCCTTTTACGCTCGAGCTGCTGGGGACTAGGGGTCGTTGTTTTTTGTGATATCATGGAATAAATTTTTGGGGAATTTTTTACATCCGGACACCCATCCTGACAACAACCACCAGTTATAAGCGGTGGGTCTAGCCTTTTGCTCAAAAGCACGCAAAGCAGCGTGTATGCAGTTTTATGTCATGCCCGGGACTAAAACGTTGAAAAACTTCTGTCAAAAAAAAAGAAAGATAAAAAGATGTAAAAATTTTCAAACCATTTTCTACAATCTGTTCATAATAAAGTTGATTAAATGGATTAAACAGCAAAAATCATACGAATGTTAACTTTTTTATTATCTAAAATAGATATAAAAATGTACGAAAATAAAATTATGTAAATATAATTTAAAATGATGGAATAATTCGAATAGTCGTCATTGCTCGTTGTATTATGAAAAGTACATTGATGATAAAAAGAAGTATAGAAGAGGTAAAAACTTGATCATGCATTGTTTCCATCGCAATATATTGCATATGATGACGCTATTACATTATTAATTAAGCTTAATCTAAATTGGTCAGTTTATTTAACAATAATTGTCCATAATAATATTGATAATTTAATTCTAATATTTGATCTTATTGTTTTTAACGCTTCAATCGATTGTTTTTTTTATAATTTCACGTACCATTTTCACATCGTTAAAATTTTACACATGTTTATACAAGCATTAAATAAACAGAAATAAATAAGTATTTGTAAATTTTGTATACTAAAAACAGTTGCTTATATATATTAAATAAATAAATATATTGAATGTTTGCATTTACAGTATATATAGTAAATGTTTTCACGACTGAAAACACTTATAAAGCTTTTGCTTTGTCTTACATAACAGTTTTAAATCTGATAATTTCTACATTATTTGATGCTTTATGAGGCGTTTTCGCTGAAAAATGTTTAGAATTAATGAATGTTATAATCTTATAATGTCTAAAATCATTTTTTTTTATTTTAGATTCCAATTACATTTTTAGAATTAATTCTCCAATATTAAATCCGAGAAAGGTTGTTTTATTTCGTGTTAGCAAATTAACAAACTAAAATTTTAATAGCAATTTACATAACTAAAACGTTTCAATCGTCATCGTTTTTGAATGTTTTCAGTTTTTTCAACTGTATGGTTTTCTTTTTCATATTTTTTGAAATTTGTAAATCTAATTTTAAGAGAAAAACAACGATGCGAGATAATTGCTTTAAAAATGAAGTTGGTTGTCCAGCGCATTCGGTAATATTTATTATCTTCCATTGTAGATGATGGCATATCGTTATTCACAACCAGCGTCTATAATACACAAAAATGAAAAACTGTTAAACATATTAAAATTGGTTTTCCACTTCACTGCCATTTTGAGATACGAGTTTTATGTAAATCATTATATTAATATATCTTACTAAACGTCTATTACATTATCCTGTTAACATTTTTACATACCTGCAAGTTTAAGTTTTTCTTTGTCTTTTTACAGTCTTGGCATTTTTAACAATGATTAATTAAGATTAAAATGCATAAATTAAGAGCTGCAATAAAAAATCATTTTATCGATAATCACGAAATAGTAATTACTTGTGAGATTCTCAACAATAGCACAAAAATACTGTATCGCAATAGGAATACTTTTCAACTTAAAATTTTAGAAACACTAACATAAACAAAGAGAACCTTGTGCTAAATATACGACAGAATGCAATAACTTTACAGTACAAAGTAACTACCAATAAAAAGATAATGGATCAACGCAATGTGAGTTATCGGTGCCAATAAAGTAGAAACGCATACCTGTAACTATATATAAAGTACAACCATTAGTTAATGACATACTACTTTGAAAATGTTAAGACTTAACGAAAAAAGTAGTTGAAAAAACAATGATAAAAATACGGTAAGAAATATTGAAAAATTGAACCAGAAATTGATCAAAGCTGAAAATGCAGTAATATTTTTTAACAATTGTCTTAACTCTAATTGTATATATATATGTACAATTAACCCTAATTGTATATATATAAATCAATTGCTGTTCGTTAGTCTTGTTAAAACTCGAGAACGGCTGAACGGATTTATCTTATCTTGGTTTTGAAATGTTTGTGGAGGTCTAGGGAAGGTTTAAAAAGTAAAAAAAATTCCTAAAAACAGATAAATTGTCATGACTTGTAGAATGAGAGTTTTTGAAAAAGCCGACAAGGCTGTGTAATTTCGTATGAACTAATTATTATTCGGAAATCGAGAATTGTTACAGGTCTAGCGAAAAATAGAAAAAGCGACATACATGCAAAATTTAAAAACATTCTTTGTTAACAAACTTATGCAACTCAACACGTGTGCCTTAACAAGGGAAACCTTGTGCAAGCATTAGATTTAAAAATAAATGTTATATTTACATAAATATATTTATTTATTTTTATTTATATATATAATTATAAGAAATATAACTGCATTTTCAGCTTTGATCGGTTTCTGGTTTAATAAAATAAAAATGAATAGAAGAGTAGTTTAATAAATGATGTAAATACGGTACGAAATGTTGAAAAACATGATGGAATTACGGTACGAAATGTTTTGAACATTTCGTATTTACATCATTTTGTAAACTACTCTTCTACTCATTTTTATGTTATACAGAAAAACATTTTTCTGTAATACTTTACCATTTTCAATGTAGTATGTTATCAACTATTGGTTGTATACCTATATCTGTGCGTTCCTAATTTATTAGCTCTAAAGGATCACTTTTGTGTTGTTTTATTATTTCTCTTTATTTATTATTAGTTTGTCTGTATTCTGTGGAATATTTTATTACAGTCTTTAAAAAGTGTTTCTGCAATTTTAAATGGAAAGGGGTTCCTATTGCGATACAATACCTTTGAGTTATTGTTGAATATTTCTCTGGTAATGGATGTTCCGTGGTTATTGATTCATGGTTAAGTTAGGGTCGATATGTAGATGATATCTTCGTTACTTACAACAATGGAAGAATGAGTTCAATAACTCTTAATATTTAATGTTGGATATTTCTCCGGTAATGAATGTTCCGTGGTTATTGATTCATGGTTAGGTTATGGTCGATATGTAGATGATATCTTCGTTACTTACAACAATGGAAGAATGAATTCAATAACTCTTAATTGGTATTTACAAGTGAAAATTCAATTAAAAATAAATTTTCTTTTCTAGGCGATCTTTTTCAAAATATAGAAAATCACTCATTAATTTACTATTAGTGTCCGTCTACTACTCCCACGACCCGGGTTCGAATCTTGCAGTTTCTGCAGATTTATCCGGATAGCCGACTCCCCGGCCAACCCAGCCGTCCATTCTTTCGAGGCTGGTAAATGGGTAGACTACGTAAGTTGTCGCATGTTGGGCGGCGAGATGGCTCAGTGGTTCAAATGCTCGCTGAGTCAAACATCCCGAGGGCTATCATATACTCAACGTATATGATGTGGTGCTTGCACGTGCACATAAATACATGTGTACGTCGTGTGAAAAGGATAAACAGCCTTGTGGAAAAGATGACTGCTTCAAAACATAATAAAGATATATAGATAATATATATGCAACATCATTTAAGTGGTTCTGCGTATGTCAGAGCTGCAATAATAAAGACTAAAAAATATATATATATTATTAAAACTTTATGTCCACGTCATAAAAAACGCATGGAAGAATATTAAGAGATATTGTCATGAAGAACATCAAAACAATCGACTGTTAATAACAAATTAAAAATCAAAATTTACTATGCCAACAACAGAACTTTTTACCATGTTCCTATAGATAACTGTAATACGAAATATTTACGAATGCGAATATTTACCTCGCAAAGCATCAACAACTACCACACATTTTTGTAGACCTTGAAAAAGCATTTGATCGAGTTCCCCTTGAAGCAATCAGTTGGAGTCTACGTCGACAACTCATTCCAGAATACCTTGTTCGACTTGGGATGGAAATGTATACGAATACTAAGACTCTCGTCAGCACAACGGTTGGAAACACAGATGCATTTGACATCGTCGTTTGAATTCACCAAGGCTCGATTCTCAGTCCACTGTTATTTATAATTGTGATGGAAGAAATCACAAAACCGATACGCACTGGTGACATTTGGAATCTAATATATTCTGATGATATTGTTTTAACAGCCACGTCTGAGCAGAATGCAGCACAGATATTTGAAGATTGAACACCAGACTAGTCGATCATGGATTCAAAGTCAACATCAGCAAAACCAAAACAATGAACACTGGTGAACCCATCCAATCCACAGCTACTGGACGATGGCCCTGTTCAGTTTGTAAAGCTGGTGTAGGTAACAATTCAATCAAGTGTCAGCAGTGTAACCAGTGGTGTCACAAACGTTGTTCAAAAATAATTTGTACTTTATCTAAAGTGTCCTATTTTGTTTGTCCTGCTTGCACCAATCTACAATAACAATTCGAAATAGCAATGTTTTTGAAGCCATTAAGGTAGAAAAAGTCACATCGTTTCAATATCTATGGGATGTTCTGGATTGTACTGGAACAGCTGAAGCTGCCGTTTGAGCAGCCTAGAATAAATGGCATCTCCTTGCCTCTATATTGATGTGGCGTGACATCCCACTACCACTACGATCAAGACTGGTGTTGTTATATTGTACAGAAACATGGCCAATGACAACCAAACTGGTACAACAACTTTACCGGACCGATATGGAAATGCTCTGATGAATGCAACGAATTAGTCTGACTACATTAAATCAACCTAAATCCTACTTCGTTCTGGTATAGATGATATAAAGGACGATTGCCGGCAACTTAGTTTGAAGTGGTTTAGTCATGTCAAACGAAGTGAAAACAGTGCTATAATTTCTCTTGCAGATGTTGAAGTACCTGGCACACGTCTCAAAGGCCGTCCAAAAGAAGTCCTGGTCGCAGTGATATTATATATATATATATATATATATATATATATATATATATTAGTAATAGACCATAATTTTTTACAATATTCTATAAATTCTACCAGAATGTTTGGCGTTAATATGTTTGTAGTTCGGTTTTTCAATTTTTCTCACCAAAGTTTTTTGGTGAACGTTTAGTTTATTAAAATTCAAAATTGTGAGAAAAATTTAGTGAAAAAAATTGAAAAAACAAACTACAAACATATTAACGCCAAACACTCGGTAGAATTTATAGAATATTGTAAATATATATATATATATATATATATATATATATATATATATATATATATTTAATATGTGTGTATTTATCATCATCATGCACATTTAAAAGCGTTCAACTCCGGAAGGCAATATTGTTCGTTCCAGGGCTCGCTGACGAAAACACCTGGTCGGCCTTTTCGCATCACTACTCAAATATTTTTCTATTCTTTGCCAGTTCTGGTTTCAAGCCCAGTGATCTCATGTTCTTTGACAACACTTCTTCCAAGGTGAGCTTTGGTCTGCCACTTCCTTTAACCGCCAGTTATAATAGTTCTACATTCCTTACACATGCTTTTTATCTTTACTCTTAAGGCCCAATGGTATATCTCTAGAGCACAGCACTAAAGTCGTTTCTCTAAATTTTTTCCATTTTACTTTTATTCTTTTTTCTACGGCTTTATCTAATCTACCTTCCTCACTTAGTGTATTACCTAGATAACAAAAGGACCCATCTCTTTCAAATTATGAATCACCCTTTTGCATAATAGTTTTTTTCAACAAAAACATAGTAGTTTGCATTTTATCTTATACAGAAAAGCTTTTTGTCGGTAATCATTTAACATTTTAAATATACTATCACGTTGAAAATGGTAAAGGATTTAAAAAAATTTTTAAAGGTACTTTGACGATGTTGTGAATCTCAATGATACATGTTTTCTACCGCTACGGAAGTTGTATCTGGCCAGAAAATGTTGTCCAGCTGATAATATTTTTACTAGCCTAGTGGTGATTTTTGTACTTTCTTAATTGGACTACTGCAATTCGATATTGACATCAAGTGAAATTGGTATAAATGTGGTAAATAAAAATCAACAAATTCAGAATGCTAACACCAAATTGGTCGTTTGTCTGAGTAGATTTGATTACATTACAAAGTGGTTGGAAAGTTTCCACTGGTTACCGATCAAGGAACAAATAGGATTTAAGACGGCAGTAGTAACTTATGGTTGTGAGAATGGTGGGGATCCTGATTATCTGATTAAACAACAGGACGAAGATATGAATATAAAAAATTATTTTTATGAAGAAATTTATTCAGATATAAATATTTTCAAAATGTGATTTTTTAACCAATATTTTATGGTTGTTCAAATAGATGTTATTTAGACTTTACAAATCTAAAATTTTTTTAAAATGTTTTCTTCCACTTATGATGTCAACTTTATACGTCTTTTACTGCAATTATTTATTTTATGACAATGATCAACAGGAGGTGTTAACAATCAATGCAAGTAAAAGGAACACTTTAACTAATATCAGTACTGAAGAAGAACAGATGAGAAAATTGATGGCCGAACATTCTTCACCTGGCAAAAACTCTATAATACGGAATAACTTCTTTCAAGGTCGTTTTAACCATATGTAAAACATTCTTTAATTTTTAAAACAACCGTAAGTAAAAAACATTCATTTATTTTTACAATGATAAAATAGATTTCGAATAACCAAATTAAGTATAGCCATTGAACACTTTGACTCAAATGTTTCTAATATGTGAAAGAATATACGCTTATTCTTTCATAGTTCAGGACATTTATGAAGTAAGCGAAACAGAGGAAAGCAACCAACAAAATGATTTCCAATTTGAAAAGCCTTTCGAAATTAAATCAGTTTGTTTGTTTTTTTGTTAAATATTTGAATCAATCAATGTTATCATTTTTTAAATAGCCTTTCGTCGCAGAGCATGATAATTTAAACAAAATGATACATGATAAAATAATGAATAAAAATTGATTTCGTTTTTGACAACAGAAATGAATAAAATTGTTCGTAACAATGCAGAAATGTTTTTATATTTCGATTAAGGATGCATTAACAAATAAATTTGCGTTTCTACGTCTTAAAATCAATTACGTAATCTGTTAATTTTGATTTTCTTTTTCGGAACAAATTACTCTAACTAGAAAACTCGGTTAAATAGTCACAGAAACATGATACTACTAAAAGCGATTCGGAGAAGATATACTGATAGGATCAAATTTTGGGTTTGGACTATCATAAATACAACTATTTATAAAGATCACTGCGTTTTCTGCATTATTCAATTTGTAGTTGAGTTTCTCAATTTTTCTAACGAGACTTTTAACATCTTGATGAAGTTTATTAAGGTTAAATAAAAAACTTTTAATATTTGACATTTTTGACAAGACATTATTAATAACGTTATTACTACAGAAATGCTCTTTTCGGCATCAACTGTCATCATCAGTGTAGTTATATAGTATTGTTCCGTCTTTATGTCTTTGTTTTCGCAGCGCCTTTGATTGTAACTTTAATTTTAATTAAGTAATTAATTATGTGTTTCTTTGTTGGAAGAATATTGGTATTATTTAGTTGAATATTTATTGCTGGTTTACGTTTATCGATGAAAATTGATTCTGCTATCTTCAATTTGAAATATTCTCTGTTGTAATAAATTGCTTTGGTGTTATTGTCTAAAATTTCCCTTGTTATAATAGTGTTGTTTTGTTCCATTAGGTGGTCGTTTATTGCTCCATGTTGCTTATGCATAGTGAGTCTTCTTGTTAATGTTGTTGTAGTCATTCCGATGTATTCAGAATTTTGATGCATGCACTCACCAATTTCACGTGTGAATGAATAAATCAAATGACTACTTTTCATATCCGAAGAAGGTTTAGTGTTGGAATTGTTTTTTTAGAATCAAGTATGGCATTCAAAGAAGTATATTATTTTGCTACAAAAATTTATTGCCGTATTCAAAATTTGTTGAAGAAATATTGAAAGTTTGAAACAGTTCTGCATTGTTACGGCAATTTTCATCAATTTAAGTTCTGTTAACTATATATATCATGTTCGTCCTTTTTCGTCTGTCAATTCTTGTGTTCAGTTTTTAGAGTTTTTTGTTTGTTTATTTGTGTATGTATGTTTTTTAACACTATTATTTTCTCTGTTTGTAAAATAATTAAATTTCCCTACCAATTGGTTTGTTTGGGGATGTAAGCTACTTTACAACATAAATATTTTTGTGTATTTTTAAAATTTTAAAAATACACAAAAAAATTTTAACAGATTGTCGCCACACAGACCACCAATCGCAAGCCAGTACAGATTCAATCAATCAATCAATGATCCTCCTTTGTCCATCGAGGGACCGTCGAGGCCGATGGTGTATATCTAAGCATGCTTTTTATTTTTATTTTTTCCTTTTCTCTTTCCAAAAACCTTTTCTATCTTTGGCCAGTTTTATTGAATTCAGAATACCAACACCAGTTCATTCAGTAATGTCATCTATCCATTTCTTTGCAAGTCTACCAATTTTTCTCTTCCAATCTCTACTCTTCATTAGTAACATCTTAATCAATCTATCATTTCTCATTCTACAAATGTGTCCAAAAAATCTCTGACTTTGTCACATACACTTTTCTGTCTCTGACTTTGTCATATACACTTTTCTGTCTTCCAAATTGATTTCTGATGGTTTCATTTTTTACTTTCTGCCTCCAACTGATTCCTAACAAATTTTGGTAACACTTCATCTCAAATGCTTCCAATCTGTCTTTGTCTTTTTTCTTTATTGTCCATGTCTCACATACATAGAGCAAGCTCGGAAAAACGCAAGATTCTATCATTCTCAACTTTGTTTTTATAGATATATTTCCACTTTTCCACATTTCCTTCAATGATGCGAACATTCCATGGGCTATTGCTATTCTTCTGTCAATTTTTTTGTGCAGTTGTTGTCACAGGTTATAAGACTGCCAAGATACACAAACTGGTCTACTTGTTCCAGTTTTTCTGATTTTATCTAAAATTCCGTATTGTTTCTGCCTTTTCCCGTAATCATCACCTTCGTTTTGTCTTTGTTGATATGTATCCCGTGATCTTTTCCACCAACATGTGTTAGTTCAATTAGTTTTTGTAGACCTTCTTCACTAAAAGCTAGAAGGTCTATATCGTCTGCAAACCTGAGATTTTTGACAGTTCTCCTTTCTATGTCAATTCCACCCAATTCCGTATTTCTATTTTTTTCATTGCTCTTTCTAGCAATGCTGTAAATAGTATTGGTGATATTGGATCTTCCTGTCTGCTTCCAATATCTGCCTTTATCCAATCCCCAAGTTCTGTACCTATTATTGCCGACATTTTTGATTCTTCATAAAGTCCTTTAAGTATTTTGACCAGCTTTTCTGATGTCCCCATACTTTCTTATGTTGCCCACAAACCTTCATGCCAGACAGAATCAAACGCTTTCTTAAAATCAACAAAGAAATGGTAAATTGTCTGAACGCTACTTTTTACATCCTTCATCAGCAGTCTCAACATCAGAATTTGTTGGATCGTGCTTCTGTCCTTTCTGAAGCCTGCTTGTTTTTCATGCAGATGTTGCTCTATGACCTTTTCCAGTCGTTCTTTTATGATGGTCAGCATGATCTTGCATATGTGCGAAATTAGTGCAATTGATCTGTAATTATTACAGTCTTTTTGGTCTTCTTTTTTCGGCAGCATAACCAGAACTGACTTGCACTATTTTTTTGGCCACTTTCCACTTTTTCAAATTTCTTGACAGATTGTGTGAATTTCTTCACACACGACTTGTCCTCCTGCTCTTATCAGTTCTATCGGAATACCATCCTTCCTTGTAGTTTTGTTGTTCTTCATTTTACTCATTGCTCTTGTAATTTTTTCCCTCGTTATTTCAATTTCTTATTCATTGATTGTTTTTCTGCTTTTCAAAATTTTAAGCGTTTTTTTTGTATTTGTGTTTGTCTGTGAATAAGTCTTTAATATATCCAGTCCATCCATCCTTAATCTTTTTACTTTCTGTTAGGATGTTTCCGTTTTTATCTTCAATAATCCTTGACATTTTTTTCTGTTTTCCAGAATTTAATCAGCTGTTAACCAGCTGGTTAAATTCTGGAAATTAAATTCTGGTTAAGTTCTGTTTGACCAGCTGGTACGCCTCTCTTGTCTTGTTTTGCCCAATCATCGTCTCTACCTTTTCACATTTACAATTAATCCATCTCCTTTTATCTGCTCTAGCACTTTTTTTTAATTTTTTGGCAGACTTCTTTGTATTTCATCTTTCTTTCTTCACACTGCTTTTTGTCATTTTCAAACTTCTTCTTTCTTCTACAAGGATCCATGTTTCATCGCTTATCCACGGTTTTATTTTGTTCGTTTTGATTGGAGATTGGAGATTTTGTACAGATTGGAGTACATACAAAACCGTTTTGATAAACGCTGCAACTACAGTTTGTGGGAAAACTAGTGCAAAACGTCAGCATGAACGGGACACTTGGTGGTGGAATGACAGTGTATAAAATGCAATAGCTGAAAAGAAAGCTGCATACAAGCAATGACAAAAATCAAAGTTTGTTGATGACCATTACATTTTCCGTGAGAAGAACAACTATGCAAGACGTCAAGTCGCACTGGCTCGGACAGATCAGTGCAGAGAGTGGCTCACTAAAAGCAAAGGTGAACAAATAAAATCTCTGTATCGTATAGCAAAACAAGCAAAAGCGTACAAAAAAAGACATAGTTGGTACCTCATGTATCAAAAACGACAAAAATAAAATGGTTCTTGAACAAGATGAAATCAAACAACAGTGGAGAGACTACTTCAACCGTTTGTTAAATGAAACAAATCCCATCAATGTCAACTTTGACGCTTCACACATCGAAGGTCCGATTCCAGACATCACTGTAGAGGAGCTTACAAAAGCTCTGAAAGCTATGAAGGATGGAAAGGCAGCAGGGCCCTCTGGACTCACAAATGACATTATCAAAGCATCTGGTACTGCAGGTATCCAAACGTTACTACAACTTTGCCGTGAAGTGTGGAGAATTTGCTCAATGCCGACTGAATGGAACTATAGCATGACAGTTCCGCTATACAAAGGCAAAGGTGATCCATTGAACTGTTCATCATATCGGGGTATACTCCTGTTAGAACACTCCCTGAAAATTGTCGAGAAAATCATTGAGAGAAGATTAACGTCATGCATCACAGTCGAAAATTATCAATTTGGTTTCCTAGCGGGGAAATCAATAATTGATGCAATTCACATCTTTTGTCAACTGCAAGAGAAGCACTCGCAATGCATCAACAACTATCACACATTTTGGTAGACCTTGAAAAAGCATTTGATCGAGTTCCCCTTGAAGCAATCAGGTGGAGTCTATGTCGACAACTCATTCCAGAATATCTTGTTCGATTTGTGATGGAAATGTATACGAATACTAAGACTCTCGTCAACACAACGGTTCGAAACACAGATGCATTTGACATCGGCGTTGGAGTTCAAGGCTCGATTCTCAGTCCACTGTTATTTATAACTGTGATGGAAGAAATCTCAAAGCCGATACGCACTGGTGACATTTGGAATCTTATATATGCTGATAATATCGTTTTAATAGCCACGTCTGAGCAGAATGTAGCACAGATGTTTGAAGATTGGAACACCAGACTCGCCGATCATGGATTCAAAGTCAACATCAGCAAAACCAAAGCAATGAACACTGGTGAACTCTACCAATCCACAGCTACTGGACGATGGCCCTGTTCAGTTTGTAAAGCTGGTGTAGGTAACTATTCAATTAAGTTTCAGCAGTGTAACCAGTGGTGTCACAAACGTTGTTTAAAGATAATCGGTACTTTATCTAAAGTGTCCAATTTCGTTTGTCCTGCTTGCATCAATCCACAACAACTAATACGAAATAGCAATGTTTTTGAAGCCATTAAGGTAGAGAAAGCCACATCTTTTCAATATCTAGGGGATGTTAATATTGATTTAAATAGCATGCCATGTACCCATTTAAATATCTGGCTGGCGGGTGTAAGCTTTATCTTTTATCTTCAACGTACATTGATCAACAAAAGTTACTTATGTTAACTAAAAGTTACACATGTTAACCAGAAGTTATTTTCGCAAACCAATTAAATTGTATCTGAACTTTTTTGTCACCTGTTTAAGTTCATAGTTTACATCAAGATGTATCGGTTTAGGGAATTTGGTTGAACAATAAAAATGCAGCTTCAATTAATTTACTTAGGTATAAATTTATATATAAAAATTAATTAAAACTTTGGGGTGTATATTAGTTGTTTCTCTTCAATGGCTGAATGAAAAAATGTAAATATTAATATGGTTTTTTTTATTATAATTAGTTTTTTTTATCAATAAACTTTTATTGTTTTTATTTAGAATATTAACGTTTGTGAGACGAATGAAGAAAATTGTTTTTTTCCAAATTTGTCATCAGCCGCTAATGACAAATTTTTGAATAATTGTTTTGAAACATGTTCTGTTAAACAAAGTAATACAAGTTTGTTATTGGTTTCAATTCAAAAAAATATCATTACAAAAATTTTGAATTTTTCACAGATGATTTTATGGAACCAAAGTCCTTAAATGATTATAATTTCAAATTGTTTTGATTAGACTAACAATTCTTTATTATGTAATAGGATATACGATGTATTAGCAGATTATAAATTTTATGGCAAATAAAATTTTTATTGTTTGTAAAAATTTTCATCATTGGTTATTTGTTCTGCTGAAATTTTATGTCTTTTTTGGAATTATGCCAAAAATGATATTACAAATAATAAAACAATACTTTGTCGTGATGATTCAAAAAGTAACATAAGGGTTTCTCAACATAAGCGTCAAGTTAATGAAACCATTATACCCGGTCATCCAGACATTGAAGTAACATATAATCTTGGTCGTTTTTACACAGTTTATCTTAGAACTTTAAATGTTTCTCGTCGCGGCTTTTACATCATATAGTCAAAGTCATATGTCACAGTCAGCTCTAAAAATAGTATGTTTTCATTGGAAATATAAAATAACTGAGGCACTGTTCAAATTGCTTAAAAACAAAAAAATTGTTTTTTATTTTGGGGACCAGTTGTGGCAGTCTTATAATGAAAATGTGCAAGCTTGCAGAAAATATCCTAATATGATTTTAAATCACACACTTGAAATCAAAGTATTCACAATTTATTTTTTTCAGACGACAATGAAACAATATCATATATATTATGGACGAGCCCCATAGCGGAATACTGCCGTGTTTATTAGATGTATCCACTGTACAATCGTGGGCATGTTGCCAGGCTGATTGTGTTCCAATGTTGACAAACGTTAAGTCCGGCAAGAGCTGTGATTTATTTTGATTAAGCTTGAGACAATTTTTCGACACCCTTGTATCTTTAGCCAATCGAACGTTTATTTAGATTTTAAACTGCAAGTTCAATTGATTAGGTTCACCGCTGACTATTATTATCTGAATGTCTTAGACGGTAGACTAAGCATAATTTTCTTAACATCTGCTTCTGTAACTATTCAACACTTTGAAAACGAACAGCTGCTATTTAACCTACATTCATCAAAAATTCGTTTATCAAACAAAACTGGTATCTTGTTTTATTTTGTTAATTTTTTTTCGAAAGAGTAAATATACTGGGAAGAAGTGATGTCAATGTGATTATACGACCAATCGTTGTTACAGTCCTTGCAGATTATTTTATTAATTATATCCCATAAATTTTTTAGATTTCCATTATTTTTTTACCGGTGTCTTCCTATAACAATTTTTTGTTAAAAAAATGTTTAGTTTTATCTTGTAAAGTAGTAATACATTCAAATCGGCATGCAGATAATAAACATTTACAATATTTTCTTTCTTTCAGTCGATGAAGAAAGTTTTTTAATTGCTCTGCACACATCATCAAACCAAGGAGTGATGAAATCACATTTATGTTCTATAAAATGAGCTAAATTTAAACACATTCCATCCAGAAGTATATAATTTGGGGCAAGTTTTCATGTAGTAGCACAAAATTCTATAAAACTTATACCGTTTGGATTTTTAGGTATAATTTATGCTATACTCGGCATTGCTATCTGTATCTCAATCTGGTTTTAAAACTGCTCACAGTACTGAAACTTCTTTACTCAAAATGCACAATGATATCCTTCTCTCTAGTGACAATAGTAATCTTACTCTTCTTCTTGCTCTTGACTTTTCCTCGGCTTTTGATACTGTTGATCAAACTATTTTCTTGAGAATGCTACATCTTTCTTTAATATTACTGATTCTTGTCTATCTTGGTTACCTTCTTATCTCTGTAATCGTTTTTCTTCTGTCGTTTTCAATAATTCTACTTCTAACTCCTCTACCCTTACTTTCGGGGATCCTCAGGATTCTATCCTTGGCCCTCTTCTATTTATACTCTATACTTCTGAACTACCTCGTATTATTAATAACTTTTCTTTCTCTAGTCAACTATATGCTGATGATTCTTACATTTATACTTCTTTTTCTCCATCTAATCTCAATAGTGTTCTTCATAATCTATCTCTATGTCTTTCTTCAATTATCGCTTGATCTGACTCTATGTGTCTTAAACTTAATCATTCTAAGTTTGAATTAATTTATTTTAATAAATCTAAGCACTCTATTACTATTCATCCTATTATCTTACCTGATTCTTAAATTCTTGATGTCTCTCATAAGTTTCGTAGTCTAGGTTTTATCTTTGATTCTACTATGTCTCTTTCTTCTCAGATTAATAGTGTTGCTAGAAGCTTTTACTTTCATCTACGTAGAATAAAAAAAACTTCTGCTTTTTCTTAATGATCCTACTCTTCTTCTTCTTGTTACTTTGTTAGTCTTATCTAGGATTGATTATTGTTACTCGCTCTACTATGGTCTTCCTGACTCTATACTCTATCCTTTAAGTAAAGCTTTTAACTCTGCTGCTAGTCTAGTTGCTCGTGCCCCTTTCTTTTCTTATATATCTCCATATCTTGTTCTCTTGGACTGGCTACCTATAAAATATAGAATAATTTTTAAAATTTGCACGTTTATGTATAAGTCTCTATCTAAATTATTTCTCAAGTATTTATCAGATATATTATTGAACCTAAACGCCCCGGTTTACGATCGTCTTCTTGTTCTCGCTTTTTCTTAACTCGTGTTAAACACTCTTTTGCCAAATCTGCTTTTGCTTTTTCTGGTCCTTTTCTTTGGAACTCTCTACGTACTTCTCTAACTACTTCTCCATCACTTGCGAAGTTCAGAGCGGATCTCAAGACCCATCTGTTTTCAAAATTCATTGAGGAGTGCTGTTGAACATAGCGGAAATAGCGCTTTATAAACTAATTGATTGATTGATTGATCTTAGGATTTATTGTATGGGCATCATCCATTTTCTTTACGTTTTAAGAATAGGGGCAGTATTTTCTTTTTTAGAATTCAATTACTGAATCACATTATTTACTGGTCTATAATTAAATACAAAAATTTCTAATGCCAAATTTTTTTCAATATTATTGGGATAAACCTAACAATTTTTAGGTCTATGAGGTATTCTGTTATTCTGATAACAAGATGTTTTTATAATATGAAATGTTATTTTGGGTTCACAATATCTATGTTACTATTAATTTCATTTGTATATCATTTGTTTACGTCCTGGGCATGACATAAAACTGCATCCACGCCTTGCGTGCTTTTGAGCAAAAGGCTAGGCCCACCGCTTATAACTGGTGGTTGTCGTCCCCAAATTATTCCTATGCCGTCACAAAGAATAACAACGGCCCCTATTCCCCAGCGGGCCTTAAGTGGTCAAGGGGTGCCAAGAATCCTTGGGAAGTATGCAATAGCGTAGGGATGTTGCAAAAAAATCAGAATTCAACTCAGACAAAAAAAAATATAAACTATTCTGGAATGGTCAAAAGACGGCCAAAAATGGTGTTGGAATTTTTTTTCAAAGAACCGCTAGCCCGAAAAGTACTGGATATCAAAAAGGATTAATTCACGTCTCATGTGGATCAAGATTTGCCTAGAAAAGCAAACAATGATTATTTTATCTGCATACGCACCACAGACAGGCAAACCAGAAGAGGTGAAAAATAACTTCTGGGTTGCGTTCTCTGACACCATCTCAACAATACCAAAATCTGAAACAATCCTGATTAGAGGCGATCTCAATGGCCACGTTGGAGAGAAAACAGATGGTTTTGACAAAGTACATGGCGGTTTTGGCTATGGAGGACGGAATGAAGATGGCAACCGCATCCTTGAGTTTGCTGAAAGTCACGGGTTTTGTTTCTGAACACATATTTTAGAAAAATGTTGGAACATCTCATAACATACAAAAATGGACCATCAGCTACGCAAATTGATTTCTTCGCTGTCAAGCAACAACACCGAAGGCTATTCAAAAATGTCAAAGTTATACCTGGCGAATCATGTGTCGCCCAACATAGACTTCTTGTGGCAGACCTGGTTGTCGAACTGTCAAAACATAAGTCTTAACAAATGCCTCGGAGAATCAAAACGTGGAAGCTGAAAAGCAATATTCATCGAAAAAAATTTCAACAGATTGTCGCAACACAGTTCGACCACCAATCGCAATCCAGTACAGATTGGAGAACATACAAAACCGTTTTGATAAACGCTGCAACTAGAGTTTGGGGGAAGACTGGTACAAAACGTCAGCATGAACGGGACACTTGGTGGGGAATGACTATGCAAGACGTCAAATCGCACTGGCTCGGACAAATCAATTCTGAGAGTGGCTCACTAAAAGCAAAGGTTAACAAATGAAATCTCTGTATCGTTTAGCAAAACAAGCAAAGCGTACGAAAAAAGACATAGTTGATGCCTCATGTATCAAAAACGACAAAAATGAGATGGTTCTTGAACAAGATGAGATCAAGCTACAGTGAATGAGAATACTTCAAACGTCTATTAAATGAAACAAATCCCATCAATGCCAACTTTGAGGCTCCACCCTTCGAAGGTCCGATTCCAGACATCACTGTAGAGGAGCTTACAGAAGCTCTAAAAGCTATGAAGGATGGAAAGGCAGCAGGGCCTTTGAACTCACAAATGACATTATCAAAGCATCTGGTACTGCAGGTATCCTAACGTTACTACAACTTGGCCGTGTAGTTTGGAGAAATTGCTCAATGCAGACTGAATGTAATTATAGCATGACAGTTCCGCTATACAAAGGCAAAGATGATTCATTGAACTGTTCATCACATCGAGGTATACGTCTGTTAGAACACTCCCTGAAAATTGTCGAGATAATCATTGAGAGAAGATTAACGTCGTGCATCACAATCGGAAATTAGCGGGGAAATCAACAATTGATGCAATTCACATCCTTCGGCAACTGCAAGAGAAGTACCTCGCAAAGCATTAACCACTATCACCTAGTAGACCTTGAGAAAGCATTTGATCGAGTTCTCTGTGAAGCAATCAGGTGGAGTCTACGTCGACAACTCATTCCAGAATATCTTGTTCGACTTGTGATGGAAATGTACACGAATACTAAAACTCTTGTCAGCACAACGATGCGGCGTGATGGCTCAATGGTTAAAGGCGCCTGGTCTTGCTATTGTAATGATTGGGTTCGAATACAAAGGGATCCCCGCCTATCATATGCAATGTGTATGATGCGTGGTTTGCACGCGTATTCATATACGCTGTGTGTGTCGTTGAAACCTCTGAAGCAAACGCAAAAGAGAGAGAAAACCTTTAACAACGGTTGGAAACACAGATGCATTTGACATCGTCGTTGGAGTTCACCAAGGCTCGATTCTCAGTCCACTGTTATTTATAACTGTGTTGGAAGAAATCACAAAACCGATACGCACTGGTGACATTTGGAATCTAATATATGCTGATGATATCGTTTTAACTGCCACGTCTGAGCAGAATGCAGCACAGATGTTTGAAGATTGGAACACCAGACTCGCCTATCATGGATTCAAAGTCAACATCAGCAAAACCAAAGCAGTGAACACTGGTGAACCCATCCAATCCACAGCTACTGGACGTTGGCCTTGTTCAGTTTGTAAAGCTGGTGTAGGTAACAATTCAATAAAGTGTCAGCAGTGTAACCAGTGGTGTCACAAACGTTGTTCAAAAATAAATGGTACTTTATCTAAATTGTCCAATTTCGTTTGTTCTGCTTGCATCAATCCACAACAACAAATTCGAAATAGCAATGTTTTTGAAGCCATTAAAGTAGAGAAAGTCACATCGTTTCAATATCTAGGAGATGTTATGGATTGTACTGGAACAGCTGAAGCGGCCGTTCGAGCAAGCATACGTGCAGCCTGCAATAAATGGCATCTCCTTGCCTCTATATTGATGCGGCGTGACATCCCACTACCACTAGAATCAAGACTTTATAAATCTGTGATACGTCCGGTGTTGTTATATGGTGCAGAAACATGGCCAATGACAACCAAACTGGAACAACAACTTCAACGAACATGGATGCAACGAATTAGTCTGAAGGACCACATTGAATTTACCGATGTTATAAAGGACTAATGCCGGCAACACTGTCTGCGATGGTTTGGTCATGTCAAACGAGGTGGAAACAGTGCCATAACTTTTCTTGCAGATGTTGAAGTACCTGGCTCACGTCCCAAAGGCCGTCCAAAGAAGTCCTGGTCGCAAACAATCGAGCAAGACATGAAAGCTCTAAATTTAAATGAAATGGATACAACTGATCGTCTAATTTGGCGCAAAAAATTTATGGCAAAGAAAACAACGTCCTACCTCGGGAAACTGGATTTCTGGATGCTAAACGAAGATTGATTGATTAATTTCATTTGTTTATATATTATAGAAATATTTTCTCTTTAGCGCGTACCAATCACATCATCACATATATATCCTGTTTAAAATAAAAAACCTCTTTGTTTGTTTTTAATATAATTGTTTATTAAAGAAACGTTAATTGAAATATTAGAAGACACGTTAGTCGACAAAAAGCGAAAAGCATACACGTGCAAGTTAGCAATAATATAAGATTGTCTGAAACTATGGAAAGTCATAAATATATTGAAACATATATAATATACATATATATTATCTCAATACTTTCCCTTGTTTCAAAACATTTTATGACATTAGTCCCATATGTCCACACAGGAGTTTCAGTTCCAGTGGCTTTGTCATCACATCAGCGACTTGATCACTTGTTGAAATTTGTGTGATATCAACCGTTCCATCTTGAATTTTTTCTCTAATAAAAAAGTTCTTCAAGTCAATGTGTTTTGTTCGCCGATGAAATTGGGGGTTCTGAGCTAATTTGACTGCAGCACTGTTGTCAACTTGCAAGATTGGCACATCTTTCAAATCAACCTGTAATGATTTGAATAATCTTTGAAGCCAAATTATTTCTTTGACAGCCTCTGTCACAGCGATGATCTCAGCCTCTGTTGTAGATGTTGCAACTATGGCCTGTCGTTGACTAATCCATGATATTATGCCTCCCGCATATATCACTGCAATACCTGTGGTCGAACGTCCAGTCTTTTTACAGCCTCCAAAATCTGAATCACTGAAACACAGTAAAACTCCTTTTGTACTGTCTGATCTGTACACACTGCTCTGATCGATTGTTCCTGCTAAGTATCTAAGCACTCGTTTTGCTTTTATTATATCTCCTGGTGTTGGGTTCTCGAGGGAGCGTGATAAATAGCTAATGCTGTACGCAATGTCTGGCTTTGTACCTAACATCAGGTACATTAATGCTTCAACTAGTTGTCGAAAAGGGTATTCTGAACCTGCTATGTTTGATTGATTATTATCATTTTCTTTAAGCATTGGGGTGTGAACTGGTTTACATACTTCAAATCTGAAAAGTTTAAGAATTTTCCTTGCATAACCAGATTGACAAACTTTTATGCTTCCATCCAATAGAGTTTCTATTTGAAGACCTAGAAAATATGTTGCAGGTTTAACTGGAACCTAAAATTTCAGCTTCAATTTTCCAATGAATAGATCTAAATCTTCTGTGTTGCTAGCGGCTACCAGTCTATCATCAACATACAATGCTAACATCATAATGTTTTCATTCTGTTTTTTAACATACAGACATGGATCCGCTTTACTCGACTTAAAGCCACATTCAAAAAGAAACTTGCCGAAGCATTGATTCCAACAACGAGGTGCTTGCTTTAGACCATACAGACTTTTGAGCAATCGACAAACTTTATTTGAGCCATCATTATATCCTGGTTGTTTGATGTGGATCACTTCATCAAGTTCACCATACAGGAATGCAGTTGATACATCAAATTGAAGAAGATGCAGTTTTTCACTTGCTGCAATACTTAGTACAGAGCGAACTGTAGTCAACTTTACTACTGGGCTAAACGTCTGATTGTAATCTACATTTTGTCGTTGTGAAAATCCTTTTGCCACAAGTCTTGTCTTGTATCTATCTACACTTCCGTCTGGCAAGGTTTTTATTTTGTAAACCCATTTACATGGAATAACTTTAGCTCCTCTGGGTAGCTCACAAAGTTCCCAAGTTCTATTTTTGTTTAATGAATTAATTTCATTATTCATGGCATCATTCCAATATTTACTTTCCCTACTTTGAATGGCTTCTTCATATGTATCTGGTTCATGTACATCTAATAAATATGTCTCAGCCTGCATCACATAATCATCTAAATTCTTAGGTTTCTGCAAGCTTGACCTATCTCTGAGTTGAACTTTAACTGAATTATCTATAATCTTCTCAGTGTCATCTGTAATTTCTTCTTTTGAATCATCATTTCTACTACTCGAGTCATTTTCTGATTTGCAATTGATTTGAGGATCTGTTGTAAAATCTTTTTGAGTCTGATGTTCAAATGATGTTGTACATTTCATAGGTTTTTCTTGGAAAGCTACATCTCTTGATAATATCATTTTATATTGATTTTTGAGCCATATACGATAGCGTTCGTCACCATCGTAACTAACAAGGTAACCTTTTATGGCTTTCTTATCCATTTTTTGACGTTTTTGATCAGGTATGTGAACAAAACATGTAGAGCCAATTATTCTCAAATGGTTAATTCTCGGCTTTTTACCTGTCTAAATTTCAAATGGGCTTTTATCTTCAATCGACGACTTGCCTGTTCGATTAAGTAAATATACTGCAGTTGAACATAACTCAGCCCAAATAGCGACTGGAAATTCAAAATCTGGATTTGAGTACTTCAATGTGCGTGCCATTTCTACTATTGTTCTGTTTTCACGTTCACTACCACCATTTTGTTGAGGTGTATATGGTGCTGTTAGTCTGCGTGATTCCATGGCTGCGCAAAATACTCGGTTCTTTATACTGAGTTGACATTTGGTTGCATAAGATTCAAACTTGCTGTTTTTTGAAATTTTATCTTGTGCGGCTAATATGGAAAACAGGTTTCTACCTATATTTGGAACATACCAGACATCTGAGAAAACTTGGCTTTTCAACATTTACAACTAAGGCGTTCTGCCTTGATGATTTATCGATTGTGTCGAAAGTCTTTATCTCTCTTTCGAAAGCACAGAGATGAGTGATTAAATCATCTATCAACTGCTTTTCTTCACCTAGCATTAGCCAACTTGATTTGAAGTTTTGGAAACTATTTGGGAGAATCTGCATCGCTTTGCATACTGGTAGTTTATTTTCTCCCGATGCCTGAAGCCCACTGTTTAATTCGTTCCATAAGGTCTTCAATCTTGCAATTTGGCCGGATACATCTACATCCGCTATCCAATTGAAATCGAAAAAATTCCTACAAACTTGGAACAGTTGGTCCTTAGTTGACGCTTCAAAATTTCTTTTTAATTCCTCCCAAACTTCAAACGCTGTGTTCTTGTCCATTATCTTTTGGTATGTATCTTCTGTGACTGCATTCGCAATTACTGATTTGGCATAACTGTTTGCCTTTCTAAACAGATCTGATTTATTTTTAAAATCTTTTGTCTGTAGCTCTGTTTGATTTTCTAGTAATTCTGGTTTTGACAACTTCCCATCAATCACATCAAGTGCGCCCTCATGGTAGTCCATGAAATCTCGAACACGACGTTTCCAAATGGGCCAATCGGCTGCGCAACTTAACTGTTTTATTTGAAGCTTTGAGTCCATTTTGAAGGAAAAAAAATTGATGTTCTTGCTTCAACGATAGTTGGAAAAGTTCTTTTAGTCACGAATTGCAATCTCTTTCTTTTTTTTCAAAATAACTTTTTCTCTAAACAATTTATTAAGCGTTCTGAGCACATAACCTGTTTAAAATAAAAAACCTCTTTGTTTGTTTTTAATATAATTGTTTATTAAAGAAACGTTAATTGAAATATTAGAAGACACGTTAGTCGACAAAAAGCGAAAAGCATACACGTGCAAGTTAGCAATAATATAAGATTGTCTGAAACTATGGAAAGTCATAAATATATTGAAACATATAATATACATATATATTATTTCAATATATCCATCAATAGATTGAGTATATATGGTCTACTCATTCTATAGATGTAGATATATGTGATGATGTGATTTGTATTGTGAAATTGTGACAATTGCGATGATAATGATTGATATATGCCGCCTGTATATTCTGTGAAATTGTGACGATTGCGATGACAATGATTGCGTCTTTGAGGCGTGCCGCCTGTATTTATCTATATATTTTAATAGACATTCTGTGTATGTATATCTTGTTATTTGATATGCTATATATGCGACGCTGCTGTGTGCTGTTTTGTATATAGGGAGTATAGCAATATATGCGACGTGTGCTACGTGCTGTTCTAAGTATAGAAAAGAGTATAGAAGGGAGCATAGAATTTTCTATGATATAGAAAGCGTTATGTAGATAGGGCGGTAAAAACATATAATAGGTCGCGATTTGAGATATTGGCGGTCGGTCGATTTTTTTTTTTATTTATTTTAGGTTTTGTTTTTAGCTTGGTTTCGTTCTGGTATCGCTTGATGGTTTGCCTGATAGTTATAGTGTTAATAGATTGTTAATTTTGGATTTATCGCTTGTTAATAAAGACAGGTTTGACTTGTACTATTTTGTTTTTATAGAATAAAAGAAGTGTACACTTGAAATTTGGCTCGGTTTAATTATTTTACATAAAATAATGTATGTTGAAGAAGACTTGCTAATAGTTAACGAGGTCGGCGTCTCTAGTCAGCTAGCAGGGCGCAAACAAACTTCCGCCCGGCCCGTGTTTTCAGACCCTGAGAGGGTTTATTGTAAAGTGGCGGATCCCAGCCAGGAAAGTCTCCGCCGAGGTGAAGGCTCGGGTGGATATTCGTATGCGAACGCGGTTAAGGACCGCGTGGTGCGGAATTCGAATGCCGCCCGGCGAAAATCTACAGTATGCGTTTCTATAATAATATATAAACAAATGAAATTAATGGTAACATAGATATTATACCACTATCATTCTATAATCCAGAAAATAGAGGAATTTTACTGTAGATTTTTGCCGGGCGACATTCGAATCCCGGACCACGCAGTCCCAAACTGCGTCCGCAAACAAATATCCACCCGAGCCGTCACTTCGACGGAGTCTTTCCTGACCGGGATCCGCTACTCTACAATAGACCCTTTCAGGGTCTGAAAACACTAAAGTTTTTTCGCGCCCATATTTGATGACTAGAGACGCCAGCCTCGTCAACTATCAGCAAGTCTTCTTCAACATTCATTACTCTAGGTAAAATAATTAAGCCGAGCCAATTTTCAAGTGTATACTACTTTTATTCAATAAAAACAAAATCAAACAAAACAAAATCAAACCTCTCTGTCTTTATATGCAAAGTAGTAATTAACACGCGATATATTAAAATTAACTATCTATTAATACTATCTACTATAACTATCAGGCAAACTATCAGAGATCCAAGCGACATTATAATTAACAGCTAAAAATAACACCCAAGCGAAACCAAGAAACAAGAACCCTAATAAATCAACTCGCTGTCTTATATATGTTTTTACTGCCCTATCTACTTAACGCTTTCTATCATAAATAATCTTATACTCTCTTCTATACTCTTTTCTATACTTCCTATATACAGAACCGCACGTAGCAAACGTCGCATATATTGCATATATGGCATTTCTATACTCCCTTTTATACTCTTTCTATACTTCCTATATATAGAACAGCACATAGCAAGCGTCGCATATATAGCATAGCAAATAACAAGTATAAACATATATATATATGTTTATTTAAATATCAGTAAATTTCGGTAACAAATTTTCATTTAAGCATATTTCATTAAACGCGATGCTTATATTATTGTTATTTAATTTTTTATTAAGATTTTCTATTTTTCGAATTTTAAAATTCTAAACGTCGCTTAATAAATAATTATATAATGAATATTGGTGTTCTAATTTTTAATTTAAATTATAATTATAAAAAACTAATAAGAAAAATAGAAAATCTTAATAAAAAATTAAATAACAATAATATAAGCATCGCGTTTAATGAAATATGTTTATTTAAATATATACAGGCGTCACACTTCGAAGAAGCAATCGTCATCATCGTAATCATCACAGTTTAACATTACTACACCATTAAGTAAAAGCAAATAAATTGCACCTAACTGTTGAGAATGTCATGGACTCACCATGTCTTATTGAGGACAACTATTACTACGGGACCCAGCATTCCCAGTAATGTTTTAATTAACATTATTTCATGGCCATGTGTTAATAATCCAAACACTTGTTTTGACGGTAAATGCATATAGAATAATTAAATTAATCTCAAATAAATATGTTACATGATTTATTATCATTAATTGGTTGTTTGGATAGGAATAATTTGGTGGATTATGGCGACATTTTTTAAATTTAAAATTAATACTGTTTTTTATTTAATTTTAATTTTCTTAATTAAAGGAATATTTAGCGTAAATTCAAATAAATGTCCGTACTGCAATAAAATACTTAATAACGTTGGTATATGTGCTATACTAAGAATGCTGGATATTTTTAACGTTAATGTTGTTCACTCAGTTGAATAGTCTAACGCTAATATTTCGCCAAACGTTTACAGTTCGAATTCTATTAACAATTACTCTATAAATATTGAAAATAATAATTTAATATCATGTTGCTCTGGAAAAAGTACAAAGGTCGTAAAGGTCTAACTATGCACCAACGCTCGTGAAAAATGCACAAAACGCTTCAGTTATCCAGGACTCAACGGACAACAACAGTGATTCCGCATCACAACCAACATCGTCACATGAAATAATTTCTACTCCAAACCACCTATCATCGTCGTCGGCAGTTGAAACAACAGAATCAGCTATCTCTGGCGTCAAATTGCTAGAAACGCCAGTCCAATGGTCCGAAGCCAATGTCTTCCAGCTACAATACAAACTACTACCAAGTCTCAACAAAATAGACAAATTCACAAATGCATTTTAAAGATGATATACAATTACTATGCTAAAAATTACGGTTCTATAAAGCCCCACACTGACGAAAACATTATCACAAACAAAAACATCAAGGATCTTTAAAAAAACACCTTAAACATCTAAAAGAACTCGGCAACAGTAAACACCACTACGTCGACAATCAAATTCTCTATGTTCAAAATTTTTGTCGAGGAAGTGTCAAAACGTGCAGAGAAAAAATCAGACATCACGGCGCAGTTTGTATACTACGATTTTGGTGGTCGTGCAAAAAATATTTGCCACAACAAAAAACCTGAGACCACTATTCAACATCGACAAATGCTACAAATACTTCACAAATATTCTGAACGACTCAAATCATCGCAAAAAATATCAGGTTCCTAAATGATACAAAAACTTTAATCGCCAGCTATGCCCTTCAATACCAGTCCTCTCCTTCTTACCAAGAGATTTCACCAATAGTCAACATTAGAAATTTGTCAGAGTATAATTTACAGAGTTATTTAAATATTTATAAGATATCAATAGGATAGGATATCAATAGACGAGGTCTTTTAATATAATACAAAAAGACTTTACAAGTTTCAGAAATTATCGACTCATCTGTTAAGGAATATTTGGCATTAAACAATTGCATTTCAAACAGGTTTTTAAATGTTCTGTTTTTCTATAGAAGCCCAACATCTAGTGTAGATAATAATAATCAGAGTGATTTTCTGATGATTGATGATTTTAATGTGTTTGAGATGAACTGGAATATTTACAGCTGCAGTGGGAGCAATGAAAAATTTGAAAACAAATTTTTAGATACCATCAAAGATAAATTTTCGCTGCACCACATAACCTAGCTAACGAGATTTGGAGCAGGCCAATTAGCTAACATACTAGATCTGGTGATTTCCTCCAAGGAGTTTGTCAAAAATATAAAGCATTATTCTCCACTTGGAAACAGTGACCATTCGGTGATCGAATTTATGATTGCTGGTATCATTTGTTCAACTAAAAGGAGTCATAAAAATTGTTTTGATTTGGGTGATTATGATGGATTAAAGGCGGCATTATTGCCATCAGTAAATAATTTGTTTAACAAAGATGCGAATGTTGAAAGTGAGTAAAAGATATTTAAAGACAAACTTTGTGCAAACATAAATGAATTTATACCAGGTAAAACTAAGAATAATAATTTTAAATTTAAAATGACAGATGATTTGAAGAAACTAATAAAACTAAAACATATAATTTGGAGATCGATTTTTAGATATGGTGAAAACAAAATCAAAGAATATCGGATAATTAGAAATAAAATAAAAAGAACTACTAGATTGTTGAAATTGCAGTCTCAGAAAAAAATCGCTCGGGAACTAAACCGAAGCTATTCTGGAATCATGTCAAAAAAGTCACTTGACGTAAAGAAGGTGTGGGTCTATTATCAGTGGACGGAAGAGTTGTAGCAGATGCTAAGATAAAAGCCGAAGAATTTGCTAACTTCTTTTTTCTGTTTATAACGAGGATACAATGATTGATAAAAAGACCTGTTTCGGCTCCAGAGATTTTGCTTTTCTAATGAATGATTTAGTAATCGATGATGCTATAGTACTTGCTAAATTTGAAAGGCTGATGACCCCCGAGTTTTATGGAAATTAAGAAAGTGTATCTGTTACAGCATAAGCAATTTATTTCGCCGTTCTGTTGACGAAAGTATAGTATTAGATGACTGAAAAGTTAGTCACATTGTTTCTCTGCAAAAAAAAGGGACAAAGAGATCTGGCACAAAATTATCGACTAGTGCTGTAAGATTTTGGAATCCTTGATCAAGTATCATATTATGAATCCCTTTATAAAAAATGCTCTATTTTCCATTAGCAAGTTTGGATTTATACCAGGTCGTTCTGCTACTTTTTGGTAATATTATGTATGATTGGCATTTAAATCTCAAGTTTAGGATAATCTTTGGTCATTGGTTTTTTGTTGTTAATTTGTTTTAATTTGTTTTTTTTTTGGTTTACTGGATATTTCGGACACATTAACGTTGAACATTTGATTTATTAATAATTTTGATTTTTCGAATTTTATTCCCCGTGCTGATATATATAATATAATATTAAAAATAGGAGAGTTGTAAGTAGTGAAAAGAATGGGACCAAGGACAGATCCTTGTGGAACTCCAGTAGATAAGGTGAAGCTAGAAGAAAAGTTGGAATCCCGTGATGCCATATTCTGCCTCAAGTCTGTCAATAAGCATCTGATGATTGATGGTATTGTTATTATAAACGTCACAAATATATTCGCTAGAAGGCTAATGTCGCTAAGAACGCATACAGTTCGAGAAGGAACATTACCTTACGACCATGGATATATATAATGGATATGGCAAATCCCATATGTATATATATATATATATATATATATATATATATATATTCATACATCAGTTAAAATAAATTTTTGCTAAAAATCTTGATCCATAGAACCAAAAACATCAATGAAAACTAATTTAAAAAAACATTTAGCTTTTTATCTATGTTTAGAATATCGTCTAGTTATTGATTATCGTCATAGCTTCCGTAGTTGAGTTATTACCAAATAAGAATTTCGCTTTAAAAAACTAGCAATTTAAGTTGGTAATGTTTGATTGCTAACGTTGCTGGTGTGTTTCAGTTGCGTTGGGCATTTTTGATACTAATTTCCAAAATTACAAGTTGCACTGTTATCCCTCACTCTGCTATGCAATGGATATTCTGATAATCGCCCAATATCTATTACCCCCATTCTCTCACGTATTCTAGAAAAATTCATTGTTAGGTCATTCATCTATCCATGTTTCAACCATCCATCCATCAAACCACTATTACAAGACCAGTTTGCATTTCGCCCAACAGGCTCATCTACATCCGCCATTATCTCTCTTACTTCCACAATAACATATTTCCTTAAAAATAATAATTATGTTCATCTTATTGCCCTCGATCTCTCTAAAGCTTTTGACACTCTCATTCACTTCTCACTTTCAAATAAGTTAGCCTCTCTTCCACTACCTGACAACATTTACAATATCATAATTAATTTTCTATCTAATAGGAGTCATTCTACTCTTTTTAGCTCTACTCTTTCATTTACTCTACCTATTAACTCTAGCGTAGTTCAAGGTTCTGTCCTTGGTCCATCTACCTTTATCATCAACGCTTCTACTCTCAAAACTTTTCACAGCTCTAATCAAATCATCAAATACGCTGACGACACTTACCTTATAATCCCATCATCTAACTCAAACACCATCCAATCAGAACTCGACTCATTAACCACATGGTCAAAACGATGCAACCTTTCACTTAATCTCAATAAATCATTCGAACTCATCATTCACAATAGCCGTAAAAAATAACATTACCTCCTGAACACCCATCAATCACTCGCACAAATCAACTAAAAATATTAGGCATCATATTCACCTCCACACTCCATATAGCACCTCATATCAATTACATCATCACAAAAGGCTTTCAAACATTTCACGCACTCAAAACACTCCGTTCACATGGTCTCAGAGGCATCAAATTATTCGACATCACCGAATCACTCATCACTCACGCATCAAATATGCAGCTTCCTCCTGGTGTGGTTTTGCCACGCAACAACAACCTCAGCAACTACAATCTCTCATCAAAAAGCTAATTCGCTTCAACTACCTACCTGCATCATATCCTACCGTCACTCAGATATTCAACCCACTCGATTCAAGGCTGTTCAAGAAAATAGAAAATAACAACAACCACGTCATCCTTCCTCTACTACCATCAATCAAAACTACAACACACAACCTTCGTCAGCGCAAACATAACTACCAAGTCGACGCCCAATCTACATACCAGGAAAAGATCTTCATCACATGGCACCTCAAACATATTAGCACCTAAGAAAACTTTATCATTACTGAACTAGTTTTTACTTATTGATCAGATCACCTCACTTTTATCGATCACCTCACTAACTCACTAAGTCATCATTTAGTCTATTAATAAGTCATCAAACATATTAATACTCATTAAAACTTTTTCACTCACAGGCCTAGTTTTTATTTATCGATCACCTCACTAAGTCATCATCTAGTCTATCAATTTGCCGTTACTTCATTTTATATTCCATCGTCAATTACTTTTCTTTTATTTTTCTTATTATCATTATTTATTTTATTCTAACATATTTTATTTTTCATGTTTTATCATTTCTCTTCCTCACTTTTTGTATTTATTTTCTCACTTATTTGTTTAATTTTGTTTTACTGCCTTGCATGTTGTTACAGTTTCTGCGTCTGTCAGATCCTGATTTTTAAAGAATATAAAAAAAAATAATCACAATTATTCATTCGTTCATATTAATTTGTCTTTACGTTTTATTTTATTAAAAGTTATAAACGTGATTGTAAATTAATGAGAATGTATGCCAAATGTATGACTGCTCATAATTACTGTAATAACAATAGCTGACAATCATACATTTGAGTACCTTTTTTTGAATATATAATCATCTGAAGATGAACCTTATTTCATAAACTTTCATGTTGTCTCTTGAAATTGTATTGTATATATAAAAAATTGGAAAATGTCTGCTTTCAATTTTAATAATTTCCAGTTGTTGATAAAAGCCGGAGTAAATTAATGATTAATCTGCCTATATATTGTTATGCCATGGATATGAAATGGACTGTTTTTAGCAAACTGTTAATTCTACATTTAATCAGTGATAAAATAAGTAATATTTAAATAAATTTGTTTCAATGTATTTTCAATACTTTACTTTTAGCGATTAAAATAAAGATAGTTTTATATTTAAAAGAAAATCATTTACATAAGTCAATAACAACTAATTTGACAACAAAGAGACACAAATGTTTAAAAATATTTTATTAAAAATGTAAATGAAATGAAATGATATCTTTTTTTCATAGAAACTTCCAATTGATATAACATTATCTAAAGTTTATCTCAAAAAAAGTTATATTTTGTATGAAAAAATGAATTAGATAAAAAAATGAATTATTAAAACTGACAAATAATGTAAGGAAAGGGTTAAAACTGATAAGTTTACATTCTGGAATGAAAAAAGTTGATATAATGATGACTTGAAACTAGTTAATATATTGCTGCGGTAAAATTATGATGTAGATTAATAATCAGATATTTGCAAATGCAGATGAGAATGCAATAATAAACTCTTGCAGAAAAATACTGAATATTATAAAGAGATTTAAAAAATGCATGTTTAAATTAATATCAAAAATTTGATAACATTAAATGATTGGATATAAAGGCATGCATGTTAGGTAAAGAAGGTCTTGAAAATAATTTTGTTAGTTGATGAATATATAAAAAGGTATGATGAACATTTTTCAAAAATGGGATTTGATTTATATTTACAATATTAAAAATTTTTTGTTGTCAGCATAATTTCAAAAACTAATTATGACAGGAATAAAAAATTGAAGGTCAATTGTTAAATGTTTTGAATGAAAAAAACAAATTCCAAAACAATGAAGAATTGAAATAATTGTTGATGCATTATTGTTTCAATTGAATGAATCAAATGTGAAAACTTAATTAGAAATGAAATATGATTGAAGCATGTTAAAGTATGTTAAAATATGTTGAAAATAATGATTTCATAGATAAAAAAATAAATGAAATATAAAATAATGAAGATGTTAGAGTGACGGGTTTTATGAAAACAATGACCAAATAAAAAATACAGATTTTACCAATAGATAGCAAAAGATTGTTTAGTATATATATGAAACAAATATAATTACTAAGTAAATCAAACAATTCAAAATTTACAAATGGTTGATAAATCTTTTCTTTGATAAATGATTTTATTGTCCTTTGAAATGTATTAACTTATGAAATTTAGAACGGATCTTTATTTGATTTGTGGTTTTTGCAAAATGAAACGAACGTACATTTATATATGTTTTTGCAATAAGTTTAAGTAAACAAAAATAATGATTATTTAATCCATTAAATGTATCTGTTATATGTTCTTTGAGATTTAATAAATTTTCATTGGCCAACCTTTTAAAAACATTTGAAACTACCTATTCAGTATTCATTTTATGTTGCTCGGTTTCTATTTTTAATTGCCTCTCTGTTACATGACAAATCTGTTTATTAAATGTTAGGAATAGTTTATTAATAGTCTGTTATTGGCAATGTTGTTAATGATTGTTAATGCATTGTTCCCTTAATATCATTCTTTGGCAGTTTGAACAAATTATTTATACAACTTTGAGTTACCATTTAATGCAATTATTATGTTACTAATATTATTTATTACTATTATATTATATTATTATATATAATTGTTTGCTGATTATTATAATTATATTGTATAGTGATATACTTTATAGCTAGAGTATAGTATATAGTATAGTCTAACTAAATTAAATAAACCAGTGTAAAGTATCTTTTTCATCTTAATAAGATGAGTTGCATTTTGTAAGTAATGGAACACACAGGCATTTTGATTTGGTTGAAAATCTGTGTCTGTCTGTCAAATCAAATACTAAGCATATATTTTCTAATTAAAAATATATTATTGTTTTTAATATTATTTTGACAAGTTAAGAATTAAGATTCTCTAATAGTTTAATCTCAATGTCATGTCATGTGTACTTAACTACTTATGTATGTGTATCTGTATGTATATGTATGTAATACATACATATACAATATACATACATACTATGTAGTATGTTATGTAGGAATGTAAAATGTATAAAACGAAATGTATAAATGCAGAAAATTATACTAATACCTTTTCTTTTTCAAATGGACTAAATATAGTATATAATATATAAAATGCAATACGAAATCTAATTTAAAACAGCAAACGAGACAAAAACTTCGCAAGCGGTAATTTCAGATCAGACGATTAATCAAAGACGCTGAAGAAGACAACGACGATGCTTGTTCTATAGAACAAAAAACAGTTTTTGTAATAAATTAATTTTTATGCCTGATTATATCCATGCTTACGACAGCGAGATATTTTCTGAACGTTAATTTGATAGTTTGTGAACATCAACTTTTATTAGTAAAATAAATTAGCGTTGATTATTTAACTATTGTTTTGTATTTTCGATAAACGTTAGTGAATTGTTATTCGGAAAGCAATAGTTTCTGAACGTTAATTTGATAGTTTGTGAATATCAACTTTTATTAGTAAAATTAATTAGCGTTGATTATTAATTAATCAATTAAGTAATTAACTATTGTTTTGTAAATAAGTAAATCGATAATTAGGAAGTTATATTGTCTTTATTTTTCACTGGAATTAAACGAACTCGTCGTCGACCGGCCAGTTATAACAGTATCAAAAACTGCTGAAAGATCCAGGTTGGCTATGACAGCACAATTTTGATTTCCACATATGTTAGCAAGTTGGTCTTGAACACGAAGGAGTGCTGTTTCTGTAGAATAACATTCTCTGTAAGCTGATTGAAGAGGATGGAAATTAGGAGATGAAGTATTATGAATGAGAATCCTGTTCAAGACAATGCGTTCAAGTAATTTAGAGAAAGTTAGAAAAAGGAGGGTAATTAAAAAGGTCAGATGATTCATGGAGTATTGTTTTCCCGAAAAATATTGCCGAGCATAGAAAGTAATGGAGCAAAAAGATGGGAAAATTTGTTTAGAATAAAATTGGAATAATGTCGAATGGTGAGGTTTTGTTGGGCAAAGAGTCGATGAGCTTTAGAACTTTTGTAGCAACAACTGAAAAAGAAGAAAAGAGAGGAAGAATATGGTCTATGGTTTGAAGAAGAAATGTTAGAAGAAGCAATTGTTGTAGCAATAGATTGGTGAATAGAATTTATTTAGTCCTTGAAAAAGTTAGCATAAGAAGATACAAGAGTAAGATATTCAGCATCAGTAAAATGATGATCTGAGCGTTTTTAAAGAATGTTGTTAAGAGAAAGCTAGAGATCAAGAGAGTTGTTACAGTTGTTATAAGTGTTCTTAATAGAATCGATCCTAGACCTCACAATAGCATCAAGAGCAACACGTTTAGTATTTTTGTAGCTGACGAAGTTGAGCGCTGCTTTTTCATATTTGTAGTGACGCTCCATACGACTACAATTTTTTAGCCGCTATTGCTTCTTGGGAGCTCTCACAAAACGAATAATGCCTAGTGCGTGTTAGTTTACGATGTCATTTAAAGTTGAGTTTGGAGATGATGCCACGTTTAAATCGTTTTCGAATGACATGTAATGACGTGCAGCGACGACAGCTATGGATGATTGTCGATGGTGGTTTGAAGAGCGTTGAGTCGAAGAACTCAATGTTGTGATCTGAAAAAACGCAATCATTAACAGTTAGGTTATCTACAATGTTGTTTTTGGTATGAGAAATGTACATGTGTAGAGGAGTTGATGTGTTGAGTGATACTGACGGATTCTAATAATGAAGATAGGTGATGACAAACGCACCCAAGAGAGGTGCTGGTGCGTTGAAGTCGCCGCGGATGATAAACGCTAGATTATGGCCAATGATGAAATCTAGATGATTAGTAAATTCATCAAGAAAGCTTGTTAAAACAGGACCGGGTGGTCTGTAAATTGATGAGATAAATGACTGACGACAAAAAAGTGTTGAACTTTACAAAATTACAAAAAAATTTTCATTGTTTATGGGTGTTGTCCTCAGTAAGTTGTTGTACACAAAAGCCAAGCCACCACCACGTCTGGAAGTAACCATAGGAAGTCGAACTTTTTCATCACATATGACGTCGATCAGAAGGGCGGCCTTGTTGACAGCGGACCATGCATTTACGAGACCACATTTTAATTTGGCCAAGCGTTTGTCAACGCTGGTTCTTTTTCCTAGAGCCGTAAGGTTATTGCGGATAGTAAGTTATTGGTCATCGAGTTAGCTCAGTCAGTAAAAATGACATGTCTCGCGATGCTATTACGCGATGGCATGGTTCGAATACTGTCTCCGAAACTCAAAGACCATCATACCCGTGTGATGCGGTGCTTGCGCGTGCATACATAATGTTTATGTGCGTCGTGTACTGTGGATAGTGTACAGCCTTTGTAGCACGAAAGTTTAACTATAAGTATAGAATAACATGTAGGTAAGCAGTTCTGCGTTTGATAGAGTTGTATTATAATATGAAGAAAAAAAAATTGCTGAACGTGTCGAACGCGAGCTCCAAATATTTAATTGAAACATGGTTTTTCTACATATTTTTGGAATACGAAGAGAAGTTTTGGGTGGCATTCGCGAGTTCATTTGGTTGTCACTGCAAAAAATATTTGACAAAAGCAACAAATTGCGAAATGGATGGAATAAGTAGCTTTGAAAAACGTTTGTTGAATTGTAGTCGTAATAAAATTTTTTGATGATTTGTAGATGAAAGAAAACCGTTGAAATTTGTTATTCAGATCGGTTATTCAGATGATAAAAATATGTTGAATTCGTAGTAAATTGCAAAAAGAACGGAAATACAATACAGCAACAAAATTTTTCAAAAATTTTAAAAACGTCAGGAAAATTTAATTATAGATAGTTTTATTGAAGGAAAACGAGCAAAAACTTTAGTTTATAACGGAAAATTAAGTGTTTGAAAATCTCTCAACACGATATCGAGTAAATCAAAGACATCGCAAAAAAAGAATCAACATAGATTTATCTATGAAGCACAAAAAATGTTAACAGTTTGAACAATTTTACCGACGATTGCATTAGTATTTTTAGCTCTGCCATAAATTTTTTGCATATTATAGATGAGTCTTTTAACCCATTCATCACTATAAAAAAAACTATTGAACACCAATTATACAATTATGTATTTATTATTATTTTCATAATTTATTTACACCAGTTATGTAACAAATTCTATGAGTAGGCAATAGAGACTTTCATAACTTTGAATTCGATTTTTATAGAACCCTTATAAATCAATTACATTTAGAGTATTATCGACTCCTTGAAGTAGATAATCGTTTAGTAACTTCTACAAGAATTAACATTCGATTAATATAGGTATGCAGCCACCGACTTACCTATTGATTTCACCTAAGCTATCCAATCACTAGTTATACAAATAGATGCTATTCCGGGGCAACCTAATCAAACTACATTTATAACAGTATTACCAGTCAATGCTCAAAAATTTTTGGAGTTAATCATAGATTCATGCCAATCGCTGTTTAAACTATTTATTTAAAAAACTTCATTTAATGATTAAAAACGTTAGATTTTAATTAAATTTTAGTTAAAACATTAGTCTATCGTTCTCCAATTACCGTATTGGTTAAATCTTTATGCCACACCTATACCATGAATAAACTTTATTTTAACCTTATGGCTATTATCAACCATTATTGTATTTTATATATTGAGTTAATAGCGGAGAAGCGGTAGCCTGGTTTGAATCTTATTTGGCTAATAGACTATGGCTGCAACTGAAGTCTGAAATAGAGTGCTCGATGATGTGGTAAATGTTATGGAGGAAATAGACGCATTCAGAACAAAACTAAAACGTCATTATTTTGTTTGCCAGCTTTTTACACAGCGCCTCTGAGTTTGCTAATAAACTGTGGCTACAGCTGAGATCTTGAATAGACTGCCAGTCGATGTGGTAAATTCTATGGAGAAGAGAGATACGTTCAGAAAAAAACTAAAGCGTCATTATTTTGTTCTCCAGCTTCTCGAAGCGCACCTCTGAGTTTACCATAAAGAAGCGCTATATAAATTACCAATACCAAATCATAGAGAAGTAGCGATATTGGTAGCGGCGCTACTTTTCCTCTAAACATAGGAAGGGTGTAATGGACCTTTAACCTTTTTTAAAAACTAAAATAAAATCGCCACCGTTACTTTTGAGTCGAAAAATGTTTTTCATTAGATCGTGCTTATTAATTAATAAATCTTCCAATTAACGAACCTAGATTGAATGGTGTCTTGCTACTATATCTGTTTATTGCTTTATTTTGATATTTTTGTTACTTTGCAACATAAGCGGATTGTATTTCATTATATTCCGTAAAAATCCCTGGTTTGTACTTATTCATGTAATTTTATTTAATTTTAGCACAATGTTTCAACATTAACACGTAGTTTTATACAACTTTAACTCGTGAATTTATCATGTGGCTGTGGTGCATATGCAGAGAAAACAGTCAGAACCTGTTTCCCATTCTGAGTTTAATCAGCATTAGGCGTGAGCTGATTCCAACTACCTCCAGTACATTTTGTGCCAGTGATTCCCATATGAAGATTCCCATTCTATTTTGGACTGTTTTTTGGCCATTTCAGAACAACTTATAACTCCCAATGAGAGAGACACCATTTGATTTCCATCTTGTTTCCTGTAGAGAACAGATGTCAACCCTTCGCCTTTCCAGCATTTTGACGATCGCCATGGAGCATCAAGTAAGCGATCTAGTATTAAAAGTGTCAAGTCTTATATTCCAAGAGTGGACGCCCAATTTTCCGCAACATCCCTCCACTTCCTGGATATTGTCACCTCTTCACCATTTAAGGTCTTCTAGGAAAGACCTTAAATGGCATCTTTTCTTTTTTTGTGATGACATGGAAGATGTTTGGGTCAAAAAAAATTTATACCTGGAATTGCCCAATTACTAACGACAACCACCAGTTATAAGCAATGGGCCTAGTCCTTATGCTGGAAGCACACAAGGCTGTGCGGTTGCAGTTTATCTCGTGCCCAAGAGAACACTGTTGTAAGCAGTGCACCTAGCCTTTGGGTCAAAGGTTCCTGTTTCACAAAGCAGTGAATTTAGAATCAAAAATCATCCGCTGTTGGAGCCGAAGTTCTAGGATCCTCCGCCTCTTTCATTGTTGTCTTCTTTCTTCTGGTACAGTTGGTTCGCGGCATTTTATTTCGTATTATTCGATGCAATCCTAGAAGGTCTTCCTACCCAGGATTTTTTCCTATCCACCACCTGGGGATGCACTTCATAGCCAGTGCACCCCAGCATGAAGAGAATGGATGCACACACAACATGGATCCTGATCTCATAAATTTATTTTTTTAGCGAAGTAGATATTTGATGAATGGGCTGATGAATGGAGGGTCTGATGATCTAATCGTGATGTTTGATGTTAGATAGTACGTGTTGTAAGTTGTGTTAATGATTTTGTAAAATTTATCAAAACAGTGTTGCAAAAAATTGTCAATAGAGTTAGTTATGAACGTATTATCATTATTATTATTATTATTATCATTGGCACCATGGAATTTCCTCAAATAAGGAATGTGATATATGCAGATGATATTGTCCTGACGGCGGCCTCGGAACAAGACGCAGCCAGAAAGTTTGAAGTCTGGAATACCCAGCTTGCTGAACACGGGCTAAAGGTAAACCTTGACAAAACAAAAACTATGATCACCGGTGGTACCGCTGAGCCTGTGGTCTCTGGTCATTGGCCATGTTCGGTGTGTGGGGCTGGAGTTGGAAGCAACTCGATCAAATGCCTACGATGTCAGCAGTGGTGTCACAGACGATGCTCGAGAATTACCGGCTCACTGAGAAAAGTGACTGATTTCCTATGCCCCGCCTGCATCAACCCGCGACAACGGAGCCCAGATAATGATACGATTACCGGGATCGAAACTGTAACTTCATTTCAGTATTGGAAGATATGCTGGATTGTACTGGAACAGCTGATGCCGCCGTTTGTGGACGCATACGTGCGGCGTGGGGCAGATTGCATCTTCTTGCCTCGGTACTGATGCGGTCTAGCATTCTTTTACCGCTGCGCTCAGAATTATACAACACAGCTATACGTTCTGTTCTAATGTGTGGTGCAGACGTAGCCGATGACAACAAACCTCGATCAGCAGCTTCACCGAACTGACATGATGATGATTGTTTGGATGCAGCATGTTGACCTAAGGGACCATATCCATACAACCGAGATTCTGAACCGATCTCAAATACATCAACAGGCTCATCATCAACTTCAACTCAAAAACTTCCACTAACAGTAAGCGTGGAAGCAATGCCATGTGGGACCAAGTCAACAAAGTCAGAAGTTCTGACAAATCATTCAACACGTCAAAGTGATGCTAACACACTCAGCACCCACTTTGCTTCCATGTCAACTGACCCGTCCTACAAAACTCCACCAACAAAAGTATCAACAATCAATAGTCATTATCAACATCAACAAATTACCCCATACTCCGTCCTGCACATGCTCCATCCGGTACAGGTCCAGACAATCTACCAGCCTGGTTTCTGCAAATCATCGCTCCATTGATCTTCAGCACCTTAATTTCATTCTACTATCACTGCTTAAGTTCAGCCCATCACAATGGAAATCCAGCACAATTCATCCATTTCCTAAAACAAAATATCCATCATCACCAAAAGATTATCACCCAATATCTATCACCCTCATACTTTCACGTATTCTAGGAAAATTCATCGTTAGGTCATTCATCTATTCATGTTTCAACCATCCATCCATCAAACCACTATTACAGGATCAGTTTGTATTTCGCCATACAGGTTCATCTACATCCATCATCATCTCTCTTACTTCCACAATAACATCTTTCCTTAAAAAAATTATTATGTTCATCTTAATGCTCTCGACTATTCTAGAGCTTTTGACACTCTCAATCACTTTTCACTCTCAAATAAGACTTTATTCCTCTATCTGACAACATTTACAATATTACAATAAATTTTTTGTCTTCTTTCTGCTTTCTTTAGCTCTACTCTTTCATCTAGCGTAATTCAAGGTTCTATTGGACCATCTACCTTTATCATCAATGTTTCTACTCTCAAAACTTTTCATAGCTCTAATCACATCATCAAATACGCTGACGAAACCTACCTTATAATCCCATCATCTAACTCAAACACCATTCAATCAGAACTCGACTCATTAACTACATGGTCAAAACGATGCAATCTGTCACTTCATCTCAAAAAATCATTCGAACTCATCATTCACAATAGCCGTGAGAAAATAACACCACCTCCAGAGCACCCATAAATCACTCGCACAAGTCAATTAAAAATATTAGGCATCACATTCACCTCCACACTTAATATAGTACCTCATATCAGTCACATCATCACAAAAGGCTTTCAAACAATTCATACACTCAAAACACTCCGCTCACATGGTCTCAGAGGCATTAAATTATTCGACATCACAGAATCACTCATTATCTCACGCATCAAATATGTAGCTCCCTCCTGGTGTGGTTTTGCTACACAGCAACAACTTCAGCAACTACAATTTCTCATCAAAAAACTTATCCGCTTCAACTATCTGCCGGCATCATATCCCACCGTCACTCAGATATTCAACACACTCGATTCAAGACTGTTCAAGAAAGTAGAAAATAACAACCACGTCATTCATCTTCTACTACCACCAACTATCACTACAACACACCACCTTCGTCAACGCAAACATAACCATCAAGTCGCCACATAATCTACATATCAGGAAAAGACTTTCATCATAAGACACCTCAAACATATTAACACTCAATAAAACATTATCATTCACACAACTAGTTTTTATTTAATAAAACTTTATCATTCAAACAACTAGTTTTTATTTATCGATCTAACTCACTAAGTCATCTTCTAGAATATTAAATTGCGTCTTTATGACATTACTTCATTTTATTGTCAATTTATTTTATTTTCTTCTATTATTTTATTGTTATTATTTATTTTATTTTATTTTTCATGTTTGAACATTTTTCTTTCTCCGTTTTTTTATTTATTTATCTCCTTATTTGTTTAATTTTGTACTACTGTCTTGCATGCTGTAACATTTTCTGCGTCTGTCAGATCCTGATTTTTAAAGAATAATAAAAATAATATATATATATATATATAGTGTCAGAATTATGAAATAATACTGACTAAAAATACTTCTAAGTCCTTCAACGCAAAAGTAATTCACTCGATATGTGGCTAGATGCAAAGTTAATTCACTCGATTTTTTAAGGATGAAGTTTTTTGCATTTACAAATTATTTTAAAAATTAAATTAATAGTTTTTGTGATTAATTTGACAGACATACCACCTTGGGAAATTCTTATGTTTAAAAAAAACACCTGAAACAAAATTTAATTTTGCTTTGATATAGGGTTTCTTTATCTTTAATAAAAAAGAGTTTGTCTTGGGTTGACTAGTTAGGCAGCCTTGAGTAATCGGTGCCTATTCTGGTATCTAAAAGACTTAATTCGTGACTCCATGCTCATTGGCATAGTTTCGGAAACGTCTTAAGTTCTCAGAGAGTCGTTGGTTGACTGGTTAGGCAGCCTTGAGTAATCGGTGCCTATTCTGGTATCTAAGAGACTTAATTCGTGATTCTATGCTCATTGGCATAGTTTTTGAAACGTCTTAAGTTCTCAAAAGTGGATTTGGTACGAGACTCTATGCTCATTGGCTTAATTTCGCACGCGTACTAAAGTCACACGATTTGTTCCCAGTGTTGTTCTGACTCAGTGTTGTTGCTTTGTGTTGGTCGTGCGAAATCCGACAAGACTCGACGGCCCAGTGAAAACAGGCCAGGTTTGTGCGAAAGCCGACCGACTGACTGACAGGCCCAATAAAAACAGGCCCTTGGTTGTGCTAAAGCCAACCAGACTCGACGGCCCAGTGAAAACAGGCCAGGGTTGTGCGAAAGTCGACCGAGTGACTGACAGGCCCAATGAAAACAGGCCTTGGATTCTGTGAAAACGAATCCGCCTTGTTGTTTTGTTTTTGTTGTGCTATTTGTGGACCTAGGGTTCTTTGCTGGATTCTATTCTCATTGGTATAGTTTTGCCCGCATTGGAATTCCCATAGGCTCCGATTTTGTAACTTTTCTTCATTCATTTCATTTATCTCTCGGAGTTGTAACAACACCACCATCGGTCACACACGTCGATTGAACGGGAAGAAACATAATCCAAGTTGCCCGAATCCATCAAGAAGAAGTTCTAACTCCTGTAATTCAGTTCGTTCATTGACATATTATTTTTAACATTATTCTAAAGTTCAGTTAGTTCAATTCTTTTCATTTATTATCTTCGATTAATAAAATTGTTATCGAATATTTTACGCTTCGTGTGTTACTCAGTAAAATCACTAAATTCGAAAAAGCCCAGTGCCACACAGGACTGGTCGAGCTCACGATAAAAATATACAAAAATTATTATTGTCGGACCATAAAAAAATTCCCTGAGAAAGATAGAGAAAAAGATTTCGCTCGTGCCGCGAACAAACACTCAAACGCACAGACAGACACCACACACGCAAGCAAATTTCCGACAATATATATATATATATATATATATTTTTACAATATTCTATAAATTCTACCGAATGTTTGGCGTTAATATGTTTGAAGTTCGTTTTTTCGATTTTTCTCACTAAAGTTTTTTGGTGAACGTTTAGTTTATTAAAATTCAAAATAAACTTATTTTTCGAATTCATGCTGCAAATAAGGCCATATTTCGATTCCGAATGAATCTGTGTGTATTGCTGTGATCAATCACTCGTTTATTCAATCGATAAAATCGTTTGAATACAGCACAATAACTAATCTACAGGTAAATCACGAAATACAACTAACTATTCGTCAGTAGTTAAGCTTCTTTTATCAGATTAATTGCATTGAGTTCTATAGCCCTGGTATTCTTTACTGCAGTGAGTTTCCATCTATCAAAATCTTACCTCTGTCACCAGTGTGTAATGTCTTAAAGATCCCACTTCTAACACCAGTGTTGTAACCTCTTCGACCTCGTAACTACCAAAACCGATGTTATAGCTTCAATACTCGCTATATCTCCAACACCGTGTTGTGGTTTCCTACGATAATCAAGAGCTCGTTAACCGTAGGTTCAAGATTTCCGATAGATGAACACAGCTAATTTAAACGCAAACTAAGTTGAACGTTTATTTAATACCAGCAGTAATAGAAACAATAAATTAATCCAAATAACTACGTAAAATCATCTTATCACTTTTACGTCAACTGTGTTCCGTCTTCTTCTTACCTGCTCTCCTTTCTCTTGTGTGTGTTTCTCTCTCGTCTCTCCTTCTTGTTTATTTAGCTACCGATCAGCTAGTAAGTGTGTCACATGCCGTTTCACGTGACTTTTACAACCGTTTTAATTTTCATTTGGACTCAACACACTCAATCACAATAAGCCGTGAAATCCTCGACAGCAACACCAAAGTAATATACCAGAACAACAACTACACGCATCTTAAAATTGCAAAAGCAGTCCTAATCGACATCAATAAACCAAAAATAAATATACAACAAAAAATGACAACCTCACTTCCAACCCGGCGCTTAACCAACAACGAAAACAAAGAAGTAATAAAAACTAGCATCGTAAATAGTGACAAAGAAGAATATGATGCTATCGATGAAGAAAAAGAGACCAAAGAAGATGACCAGCCAATTAAAAAACCTGACACCTAATTCGCATCAAAGTTCAATTTTACAACACCAAAGTTAATTTTTACAACGTCAAAGTTCATCTTGACAAAGTCAATATGTCCCTATATATACAGCAAGGAGCACTGAAGATGATTCATTCGGAATCGAAATATGGCCTTATTTGCAGCATGAACTCGAAAAATAAGTTTATTTTGAATTTTAATAAACTAAACGTCATGTGAAACGGCATGTGACACACTGGCGGATCGGTAGCTAAATAAACAAGAAGGAGAGACGAGAGAGAAACACACACAAGAGAAAGGAGAGCAGGTAAGAAGAAGACGGAACACAGTTGACGTAAAAGTGATAAGATGATTTTACGTAGTTATTTGGATTAATTTATTGTTTCTATTACTGCTGGTATTAAATAAACGTTCAACTTAGTTTGCGTTTAAATTAGCTGTGTTCATCTATCGGAAATCTTGAACCTACGGTTAACGAGCTTTTGATTATCGTAGGAAACCACAACACGGTGTTGGAGATATAGCGAGTATTGAAGCTATAACATCGGTTTTGGTAGTTACGAGGTCGAAGAGGTTACAACACTGGTGTTAGAAGTGGGATCTTTAAGACATTACACACTGGTGACAGAGGTAAGATTTTGATAGATGGAAACTCACTGCAGTAAAGAATACCAGGGCTATAGAACTCAATGCAATTAGTCTGATAAAAGAAGCTTAACTACTGACGAATAGTTAGTTGTATTTCGTGATTTACCTGTAAATTAGTTATTGTGCTGTATTCAAACAATTTTATCGATTGAATAAACGAGTGATTGATCACAGCAATACACACAGATGATTGCTAGCAATGTTTTTTTTCTGATAAAGTTCATCTGAAATAAGTCTGTTCAGGAGTCAAAAATCCACGTAGAGAGAAATAACAATACCCTAAAAGTTCAAGGGGCCGGCTATGACATCTGGTGTCAGAAGTGGGATCGAACAGACGAGAAGATGTCGAAGAGAAAAGCTACAGAGACTGATCGAGTCACCCGTTCAAGCAGCACTCAACGGACCACAATGAAAACAAAAACAAACAAGGATCAAATTCTAGTGAGACGAGCAACTGGAATTCGTCCGCGTTTAACATGCAACAATTCATGCATATGATCGTCTCAAAAATGAAAGAGTTTTATGCCAAAATAAACGCTGATGCCGACCGTCGAGCAGATACAAGCGAAAAGCAATTTGTTGAAATGAGGGCCAAGATCGATCAACGGATAGCCGAAATAAGAGAAATGAAAGCTGAATTATGAGCGGCCAATGAAATAACACGATCAACCTTTGAGGGAATATCTCCTAACAAAGAGACTAATACCAAAAACGGCTACACAAGAGTCGGAAATCAGTCTACCAGCATATTCGCCTACGGATGATGTCGACTGCGACGCACGTGATACTGGCATAGCACGTGTAAATTGTGATGCAAGTGACAACTACGACGCACGTTTTAACAGTGATGCACGTGGTATCTGCGATGCACGTGACAACTATGATGCACGAGAAAACCGCAAAGCACGTGACAACTATAATGCACGTGTTGACGTACAGAAAAGTAGCCATCCCGTTAATAAAGAGGAAGATGATGACAACAATGATACATAGTACATCAATCCTGATGACGATTGAAAAGTAATCGGCAGATTGACGGATGAAAAAACGAGTTGAATGAACTCACAAAATCAAATGATTCAGACGACGAAAAGGTGAGCAAAGATAAGCTAGACAAACTTGAAAAAGATCTTAATAAGGTAACAACAGACAGAATTATTCTCAAGAGTGAAGGTCAAAGTCATCAACAGGAACTTGAAGAAATTGAAAAACCGAAACAGGAGCATACAAATGAGATGAAAGAACAGAAATATGAAAAAAACATGAGCGAAGCAGATGCTCAAAGAGTGCCAAGTAAAGACGGAAGAAAAGGAGAAACTGTCCCAAGGTAATTTCACCATGTCGTTAGCAAAGTTCAAAGATAAAAGTTGAGTTAGACTGAACGAACTGCAAGATGAAATTGAAGAACCGATGAACGACTCTAAATTGATAGATGGGTATACAGATGAACGGCGAGCACAAATTGATGACCTTTAACTAATTATGAGTCGAATGCTTGCAGAAAATGAATGTAAGGATTGGGAAAGGTCGTGCCAAGTCACCACCTAGATCAACGGCGTGGTGTATCGGGTACGAAAACGAGGTAAGCCTCGGATCAAACTGAAGATCGTACACCTCCTACCCAAAACCAGAAGACCACGCAGCAAGGGGAATTGACCAAATCGACGACTATTTTTGGTTTCAATGGAGGGCAATGTTATAGACGTGAAGCCGAAATAAGAACTAGTAGTTAGAAATTGCGAGAATCACTTGCAAATTAAAACGGTTGTAAAAGTCACGTGAAACGGCATGTGATACACTTACTAGCGGATCGGTAGCTATATAAACAAGAAAGAGAAACGAGTGAGAGACACACTCACAAAAGAGAGGAGAGCAGGTAAGAAGAAGACGGAACCTCAACGCTTAAGCAATTCTCGTCGATCTTAGCACCCATTCTGGTCAAGCTGACTAACTTTCTTTAGCACGCGATGGTTTCCTTCACTTTATAAAACTGCTCAGGTTCTACCACTAATGAAAAAACCATCTTTAGATCCTGGTGACCCGTCAAATTACCGCCCTATATCAAACTTATCAACATTCTCAGAGCTACTTGAGCGCGTCATATTGCTAAGACTACGTGCCCGCCTAATGTCCAATCATAACTATCCAAATCTTCAATCTGCTTATCGTTCTCATCATTCCACTGAGACTGCATTTCTACACATTGCTGATGATATTTTTAATGAGGCTAGCAACCGAAAGGTAATCATTGCAGTTGGGCTCGACTTGTCCTCTGCCTTTGATACCATCAGTCACTCGGTTCTTTTTGAACGCCTACAACAAGAGTTTGGAGTGGATGGTCATGCACTATCACTGATTAGATCTTACCTGAGCTGCAGACAGCAGTTTGTGAAACCATACTTCTACTGCTTGATCGACACTGGAGTCCCTCAAGGTTCCGTTCTCGGTCCAATCTTGTTCACTACCTATGTGTCTTCTGTTAGCGACATTTTTAGTAAAAATGGATTATTTTCTCATCACTACGCCGATGACACTCATCTGCATACATCTGTCACTTCTGGCGATCTTGAAAGCAATCTTTAAGTCTTAAGCAATTGTACTAGCGAGGTTTATGGTATGCTAATAATTTCCTTTTTCTCAACCCTAACAAATCTGAAATTATGGTCATTGGGACACATCAACAACTGTCGAGGTTTTAGCTCGAAGAAATGGACATAGCAGGGTCCACATTGCCTATCTCGGATGCAATCAAGTTGCTTGGGATCACTTTTGACAGACATTTAAATTATGATAAACACATATCAGAAATCGTCAGATCCTGCAACTATCACCTCTGCGCAATAAGACATATTAGACATATGATTACACGTAATGTTGCTGCTGCCCTTTGCAGATGTTTGATCCTTTCTAGATTAGACTACTTCAACTCATTATTGTATGGGGCCTCAAATGCATCGGTCAGAAAGCTACAGACTATCCAAAATAAAACTGCTAAACTGATATTTAATAAACCTCCTCGTTTTAGTTCTTCCATTCTCTTTCCAATGTTTCATTGGCTTCCAATTTCCGCTCGAACCATCTTCAAAATTGCAGTCTTTCCTTCAAAACCCTTTTATTAAAATCCCCAACATATCTATACGACATATCCAGACATGAACATACTAGATCACTCCGCAGCAGCTCAACAGGTTTCCTAAACATTCCCGTTGCCGGATCCGCCTGGCTGGCCGCGGTTTTCGTCATGCAGCTCGTATGTCTGGAATGCGTTACCTCCTGAGTTAAGACAATGTTCCTCGTTGTGTCATTTCAAAAAGGGATTAAAGACTCATCTTTTTAACAAAGGCTCCGGGCGCCTCTGAAGCAGCTGTGCGAATGGGCGCTTCATAAATGTTTATATTGTTATTATTATAAGAAGACGGAATACAGTTGACGTAAAAGTGATTAAGCTGATTTTACGTAGTTATTTGGATTAATTTATTGTTTCTATTACTGCTGCTATTAAATAAACGTTCAACTTAGTTTGCATTTAAAGTAGTTGTGTTCATCTATTGGAAATTTTGAACCTACGGACAAACAAACTCTTGACTATCGTTGGAAACTACAACACGATGTTGGAAATATAGCGAGTATTGAAGCTATAACATCGTTGTTGGTAGTTACGAGGTCAAAGCGGTTACAACACTGGTGTTAGAAGTGGGATCTTCAGGAGATTACACACTGGTGACAGAGGTAAGATTTTGATAGCTGGAAACTCACTGCAGTAAAGAATACCAGGGCTAGAGAATTCAATGTAATTAGTCTGATAAAAGAAGCTTAACTACTGACGAATAGTTGTATTTCGTGATTTACCTGTCGATTAGTTATTGTGCTGTATTCAAGCGATTTTAACAATTGATTAAACGAGTGATTGATCACAGCAATAAACACAAGTGATTTGTAGCACAGTTTTTTTTCTGATAAAGTTCATCTGAAATAAGTTTGATCAGGAGTCAAGAATCCACGTAGAGAGAAATAACAATACCCTACAAGCTCAAAGGATCGATTATAACAGTATATAGAAAATTTATCATTGGTATGGTATGGTATGGAGAATTTATATAGCGCCCCTCTATGTAAAACTCAGAGGCACTGTTCGAGAGGCTGCCGATCAAAAAAGTGATGTTTAAGTCGTTTTCGGAACATGTCTCTTTCATCAATACTATCAACGACATCATCGGGCAGTTTATTCCAAACCTCCGCTGCAGCCACGGAGAAACGACGCCGTCCATAATTTTCTGTCCTGAAGCTAGGAACAACGAGTTTCTTTTTGGCAGAGGATCTGAGTTTTCGCCCCCCGGCAGCCGTAGGGACAGGCACGATCAACTGTTGAAGGTATCGAGGACCAAGCCCCATCAAACTGTCTCTTGTAAACATTGCTATTCTGAATTCGATTCTATAACAAACTGGCAACCAGTGAAGCTCATTTTGCATATATGATGAAACAGATTCGTATTTTGTTACACCAGCAATTATTCTTGCTGCAGTGTTCAGAATAAACTGTATGCAGTTTTGAAGATACAAGCTTGTATCATAGAGGATTGAACTGCAGTAATCTATTCTTCCACAAATGAAACTGTGCATCAATGAAATTAAGCATTCATTTGTCAGGTACTTTTTTATACGTCTGATTGGGCGCAATTGGTAAAAACATGATCGGCAGACATTTTTCACATGTTTATTCATTTTCAATTCAGGATCTATCCAAACACCAAGATTTTTGACTGGCTCTACATATTCCTGAATACCAGTTAATTTTTGACAAGTACCCAACCAGATGTATTGTGTCTTGTCAATATTCAGCTTCAATCCATTTGCCAGCATCCATTCTGAGACAGTTCTGACACCTGTTTGAGTTCTGTCCGCTAGTTCCTGTCTTTTTTTGATATTACAGTAACTATACAGCTGTATATCATCTGCGTAAAGGTGACATTTCAAACCCGATGACTCAACAACTTCCACAATATCTGCCGTATAGAGAACATAGAGCAGGGGTCTCAGAATTGATCCCTGTGAAACTCCTTTCAACAGTGGGGAGGAAGCAGAATCAGAGCCATCAAAACATACCGTTTGCGATCTGTCAGACAAATAGGATTCAAACCAGGCAAGGACCATTCCACCCAAGCCAGTGACTTTGCAAATCGATCAAGAAGGAGCTTGTGGTTGACCGTATCGAAAGCAGCTCCGACATCGAGCAGAGCCAAGAGAGAGATACTACCAGAATCAATAGCCTCATAAACATCATTGAAGACCTTTAGTATCGCTGTCTCAGTTGAGCGTCCAGAGCAAAAACCTGATTAAAGTGCAGGGAAAAGTCGGTTTAATTGCATCTACAGTTAGATAAAAATAATAATAAGATCATTTGCTAACTTTAATAACACCAACAGAGGGGTAACAATAAACACCCATATCTCTTAGTGACAGCAGATGACAACTGTGATTCTCAATTTTGGTTTGAGTGATAAAGCTATCACTGCATGCTTCAAAGTCAATGCTGTGGTACACTTTTGACACCACCCAACCGGCTATATGTGCTAGTGCATTTTCTGTCAATGCCTCAACCGAATTTGACGAGAAATTTTACCTTAAAAATGTAAACACTTTCCATAAAAATATCTTTTTTCATACATACCAAAATAAGTAGAAATAAAAAACTTACTTTTCAATTTTATCAAAAGCCTCAATAGATATATTTCTATTAACATTAGGTTTTCTGAAAATACTTACATCTGGTAACACAAAATTGGCCTCATCAATTACATTACCTCAATTATCTGGCAAAAAGTCACGTTTTGCCAAATATCTCATTATATATTTGAATTGATATGCTGTCGGATTGTTATTCCAGCCTCCTAAAATTATCATCACAAAACAAATACATTCAGCAAGATACAAAAATAAATTAGATTCAATGCATACAATTTTGGCGGACAGCATTAAAAAATAATTCTAAGTGATCCTGGGACAACTTGTACGTTAATAAATATTTTTGATCCTCCAAGCAATTTTTATGATTGAGTTAATATCGATCACAAAACCTGTGACACATGTTTGTCTTCAAAAAAGAAGCAAAGTTACATGTACAGTCTCATATCTTTTTAATGCTAAATTAACTTGTCGGTGCTTTAATGAAAGCGACCATCTCTTAACTTGAGAGACAAAAAATAATGTTTTAACAACAGCAAAATACTTTTAATCTAATCAATCAATCTTCGTTTTGCGTCCAGAGACCCGGTTTCCCGTTGTTCTCTTTGCCATCAACCTTTTGCGCCAAATTAGACGATCAGTTGTATCCATTTCATTTAAATTTAGAGCTTTCATGTCTTGCTCGATTGACTTCTTTGGACGGCCTTTTGGACGTGTGCCAGGTACTTCAACATCTGCAAGAGAAGTTATGGCACTGTTTGCACTTCGTTTGACATGACCAAACCACCGCAGACGGTGTTGCCGGCATCCGTCCTTTATATCATCTAAACCAGCACGACGCAAGATTTCGGTAGATTTGATGTGGTCCATTAGACTAATTCGTTGCATCCATCGGAGCATTTTCATGTCGGTTCGTTGAAGTTGTTGTTCCAGTTTGGCCGTCATTGGACATGTTTCTGCACCATATAACAACACCGGACGTATCACAGATTTATAAAGACTTGATCGTAATGGTAGTGGGATGTCACGCCGCATCAATATAGAGGCAAGAAGATGCCATTTATTCCAGGCTGCACGTATGCGTGCTTGAACGGCAGCTTCAGCTGTTCCAGTACAATCCAGAACATCCCCTAGATATTGAAACCATGTGACTTTCTCTATCTTAATGGCTTCAAAAACATTGCTATTTCGAATTTGTTGTTGAGGATTGATGCAAGCAGGACAAACAAAATTGGACACTTTAGATAAAGTACCAACTATTTTTGAACAACGTTTGTGACACCACTGGTTACACTGCTGACACTTGATTAAATTGTTACCAACACCAGCTTTACAAACAGAACAGGGCCATCGTCCAGTAGCTGTGGATTGGATGGGTTCACCAGTGTTCATTTATGTTTACTTTGAATCCATGATTGGCGAGTCTGGTGTTCCAATCTTCAAACATCTGTGCTGCATTCTGTTTAGACGTGGCTGTTAAAACGATATCATCAGTATATACTAGGTTCCAAATGTCACCAGTGCGTATCGGTTTATTGATTTCTTCCATCACAGTTATAAATAACAGTGGCCTGAGAATCGAGCCTTGGTGAACTCCAACGCCGATATCAAATGCATCTGTGTTTCCAACCGTTGTGCTGATAAGAGTCTTAGTATTCGTATACAATTCCATCACAAGTCGAACAAGATATTCTTGAATGAGTTGTCGACGTAGACTCCACCTGATTGCTTCAAGGGGAACTCGATCAAATGCTTTTTCAAAGTCTACAAAAATGTGTGATAGTTGTTGATGCTTTGCGAGGTACTTCTCTTGCAGTTGCCAAAGGATGTGAATTGCATCAATTGATGATTTCCCCGCTAGGAAACCAAATTGATAATTTCCGATTGTGATGCACGACGTTAATCTTCTCTCAATGATTTTCTTGACAATTTTCATGAAGTGTTCTAACAGACGTATACCCCGATATGATGAACAGTTCAATGGATCACCTTTTCCTTTGTATAGCGGGACTGTCATGCTATAGTTCCATTCAGTCGGCATTGAGCAATTTCTCAAGATTTCACGGCAAAGTTGTAGTAACGTTTGGATACCTGCAGTACCAGATGCTTTGATAATGTCATTTGTGAGTCCAGAGAGCCCTGCTGCCTTTCCATCCTTTATAGCTTTCAGAGCTTCTGTAAGCTCCTCAACAGTGATGTCTGGAATTGGACCTTTGATGGGTGGAGCGTCAAAGTTAACATTGATGGGATTTGATCTCATCTTGTTCAAGAACCATCTCATTTTTGTCATTTTTGATAAATGAGGCACCAACTATGTCTTTTTTCGTACGCTTTGCTTGTTTTGCTATACGATACAAAGATTTCATTGGTTCACGTTTGCTTTTAGTGAGCCATCTGATCTGCACTGATCTGTCCGAGCCAGTGCAACTTGACGTCTTGCATGGTTGTTCTTCTCACGAAAAATTTTATGGTCATCAACAGATTTTGATTTTTGCCATTGCTTGTATGCAACTTTCTTTTCAGCTATTGCATTTTGAACAGTCATTTCACCACCAAGTGTCACGTTGATGCTGACGTTTTCTACCAGTTTTCCCACAAACTTTAGTTGCAGCGTTCATTAAAATGGTTTTGTATGTACTCCAATCTGTGCTGGCTTGCGATTGGTGGTCTAACTGTGTTGCGACAATCTGTTGAAATTTTTCTCGATGAATATTGCTTTTCAGCTTCCACGTTTTGATTCTCCGATGCATTTGTTTAGACTTATGTTTTGACAGTTCGACAGGTCTTCCAGGTCTTCCACAAGGAGTCTATGTTGGGCGACACATGATTCGCCAGGTATAACTTTTACATTTTTGAACAGCATTCGGTGTGGTTGCTTGACAGCAAAGAAATAAATTTGCGTGGCTGATGGTCCACTTTTGTATGTTATGAGATATTCCAACCTCTTTCTAAAATATGTGTTCAGTAAACAAAACCCGTGACTTTCAGCAAACTCAAGGATGCGGTTGCCATCTTCATTCCGTTTTCCATAGCCAAAACCGCCATGTACGTTGTCAAAACCATCTGTTTTCTCTCCAACGTGGCCATTGAGATCGCCTCCAAAAAGGATTGCTTCAGATTTTGGTATTGTTGAGATGGTGTCAGAGAATGCAGCCCAGAAGTCATTTTTCATCTCCTCTGATTCGCCTGTCTGGGGTGCGTATGCAGAAAAAATAATCATTGTTTGCTTTTCTATGCAAAGCTTGATCCACATGAGACGTGAATTAATCTTTTTAATATCCAGTACTTCTTGGGCTAGCGGTTCCCTGACAAAATTTCCAAAACCATTTTTGGCCGTCTTTTGACCATTCCAGAATAGTTTATATTTTTCTTTGTCTGAGTTGACATGACAGACACCATTCGATTTCAATCGGGTTTCCTGAAGGCAGCAGATGTCAATCCTTCTACGCTCGAGCATTTCTGCGATTTCCATGCTGCGGCCAGTCAGTGATCCAACATTGAGCGTTCCAAGTCTAAGTACCATGGAGGGGCCATTCTGAATTTTTCTGCAACATCCCTCCGCTATTGCATACTTCCCAGGGATTCTTGGCACCCCTTGACCACTTAAGGCCTGCTGGGGACTAGGGGCCGTTGTTTTTCTTTGTGATGGCATAAGAGTAATTTGGGGAAAGTTTTTACATCCGGACACCCATCCTGACGACAACCACCAGTTATAAGCGGTGGGCCTAGCCTTTTGCTCAAAAGCTCGCAAGGCAGCGTGGATGCAGTTTTATGTCATGCCCAGGACAAAGTTATAATACTAATTTGAATTTTACAAAAGGAATTAATCTCAAAAATGAATATACAAAAAAATTTCAAAAAAGTTTAAAGATCTATCTGAAAAACTGGATCTTTTTGGACATATTTACAGCATGCCAGATAACGGGCAATTGCAACGATACTAATGTGATGAGAAAGGAAAATGGTTGGACGGCATTACAAAATGGACTGAGTAGTAATGTTGAATTTAAAAAGATAGAAAAAATTTAAGAAATCGACAAGAAGTTGGACGCCATCGGCCTATTAGTTAGTTAAGGGATTAGAGATGATCATTGATTGATTGATTGATTGATTGATTGATGATTGATTGATTGATTGATTGATTGATTGATTGATTGGTTGGTTGATTGATTGATTGATTGATTGATTGATTGATTGATTGATTGATTGATTGATTGATTGATTGATTGATTGATTGATTGATTGATTGATTGATTGATTGATTGATTGATTGATTGATTGATTGATTGATTGATTGATTGATTGATTGATTGATTGATTGATTGATTGATTGATTGATTGATTGATTGATTGATTGATTGATTGATAACAATGATGATTACTTTCCTTAATTTTTCCACCAACTGCATAACAATTAAACATCAGTACCATTATGACAACAGATATTTACAATATTAACAGAAGACAGGGCTTCTGAGAATAAAACGTTTAGTATTAAAACGGATTTAAAAATAAAGAAAAGTCATCGAATTTTCGTTTAACAGCGCCGAAATACAGAATAGACTGGATACCCAGCAAGCCATTTGTCAAAATGCACTTAATAAAGTCCTATAAAGAATCATCTCCTCAATGTGCACAAAACGACAATAATCAAAAAATCTAAATAAATTTTTGCGGGAGAAGGAATCGGAATTTTTTGAGAAACCGGAATTGTATATTTTATATCTGACTCCGTACTATTACTCCGTTAATATGTGTGAAAATACTTTTAATCTCATCAAAATTATTTTGATTTATGGTTCTTTGAAAAATAGCTTCCATGTGGATTTTTAGAGTTCATAATATCAAACAAATTATTGGTATTTTGTATAAATTTTATTGTTCAGCTCCTACAAATTCAGGAAATTTACTATCCACCAGTGTCTAAGGTAACAGACCCGCTTAGTACCTGTGCTGCTAAATTTTTACCTGTCATTTAAATTTAAAGTGTTATTCATTTCAAATTGATACCGAAAAAATTAAAAAAAAGATTGAATCAAATATTCATTTACTTTCATGATCAATTTTTTGAAATAGATGTTTTTCTTGAATAATTTTTTGGCCAATCGAAAACCTGTTGCAGACTGGAGGTTATGCAGTTTTTTAACAAATTGCCAATTAATTAATGCATCCCTTCTCGGAATACAGTTGTTGACATGAGGCAAATGTGTTTCTCATAACCTTCAACAAAGTTGAACAATCATTTTTGAAACAATTATTAAATCAAAAAACATTTTGCTCGTTCACAAAAATACTTGAAATTTAGAATTGCATTTGTTTTTGTGCTGTACACTGACCTTCAACATATGACAGGCATCCAAAATCGAGCATATCAGATGCCCTTCAACTTTAAATGTTAATGTAACATCGGGCAACGTAAGATTGCAACCCAACAAATTAAACATAGCCAAGTTTGTTTGCAAGCCATCAAGTGCAACAACCTAAATTAGAATTCCATAAAAAAATCCTCAAACTAAGCAAATACACATTTTACATACATTGCTTAGTTGATTGGTAAATTTATGTTATTATTAAGATTTAATTTTTTAACCAATTAACTAAATATAACTATTTAGGGTATTGTTTTAAAGTTGTGAAAAAAAGAAAAAAATTATTGTTGACGTTAATGATAACCTAAAAAATACTGCAATTTCCTTTTTTACAATTATGTTTAATATAATAACAATGTTACAAAGCTAATGTTTATTAACTTTCATATTAATGGATGAAAGGTTTTTAATAACGGACAAAACCAATTCCTTTGCATTTCAGCAGATAGCTCCTGTACACAGAAGTTTGCAATGGGAACCTTCCAATAGTGGTTTAATCCAACAGCCATAATAACCAGGATTTCACTGGACAACTTTTTTTTTTTTTTATTATTCTTTAAAAATCAGGATCTGACAGACGCAGAAACTGTAACAACATGCAAGGCAGTGAAAAAAAAATTAATTTGCGCTTGATATCCCTGATAAGGAAGGAAAAAGATTAAAGATTACTGAACTGATTAGTAAAAAATATTCATCATTAAATGAATGAATATAAAAAACTTTACCCAATCCTAAATCAACATACCCAAAAACTTATTTTTTATTTTTGATAAATGCCAAATGTTGTTTTATTGACACAGCATCAATAATTAATGAACACTTTGGAAATGAGAATGGCTTTTAGTAGTAGTAGTAGTAGCAGCAATGCTAGTAGTAGTGGTAGTAGTAGTAGCAGTAGCATTAGTAGTAGCATTAATGTTTTTCTGGAGGTTATCCAGAGAGCATGATGTCCGGCATGCTAACACAGCTGAATCGTTGATTGATTGTTGTTAATCCAACAATCAATGCCTTCTCTAAATTTGTTCATTGATTGTGTCTCAACAAGTTCATTTGGTAATGAGTTCCAAGTATTTGCGACTCTGTTGAATAAGTAATTCTCTCTGCCACTATGTCTTGTTAACTCTTTAAAATAATTCAAACTGGGACCTCGCGTTTTGGTTTTGATTATGCTAAAACGATTACTTGCTTTCAACAATTTGCATATTTATGCCAGGAGAGGCATCTAGCTTTCTCAACCATTTAACAATTTAAATATCCGTGAATAATCTTCAATTTCATCAACAATACAAATTTAAATAAATTTTTAAAAAAATTTTTACTTTCTCATGGTTCGACAAGACAATGTGATGAGCGAAAACCTTTTGATGTTAAAAATTCATAGGCTTTTGGTCCATATAGATGGAGAGTAAGAGCGAAACTTCTCTCTTCGCCAGAATAATATTTGCCTCTTTTTTTAAACATGAATAGAACCTCTTCTAACCTCCCTCACTGCCTTGTAAGTGATGTTAGATCATCAAAAAGCTAGGCCCACCGCTTATAACTGTGGTTGCGTAAGGAAGGGCGTCCTGCGTAAAAATTAGCCAATAAAAATATTTATGATGACAAAAATGACAATGGCCCTCAGTATCCGGCAGAAGAGGGTGCGAAAAATCCCTGGAGACCCTGTAGATGGTCTGTCTCCTGGCACCCCACTCTATAGTATGGCGGTGCAAGGCACTATGGATGGAAGGATTACTTGTAGAACAAGTGGTTGGAGGTTTGGTACCTGAAATAGAGGCACGCTGAGAGGAAGGAGTTTGGAAATGGTGGAGGAGTTGCAGAGGAGAATGGTTGACGTGGCTGCATTACAGGAAATCAGATGGAAGGGAGAGGGTACAAGGTTTGTAGGGGCTAAAGGTGGAAGGTATAAGTTGTGAGTTGTGGTGGAAGGGGGATGATGGTACGGGAGGAGTTGGTGTGATGGTAAGAGAAGAGTTGGTAGAGAAGTTGTTGAAAATGAGACAAAAAAGCAATGGTGTAATTGTGGTGGTGATGGTGTTTGGAAAGGTAATAGTGAGGGTAATATCAGGATATGCTCCGCAACAAAGTAGGAAGGAAGAGGAGAAGAATAGGTTTTATGATGATGTTTCTGACGAGATTGGGCAAGCGGGGTTGGATGAGTTTGTGGTGTTGGTGATTTGAATGGCCATGTGGGGGCGGATGCAGACGGATATGAAGGTGTACATGAGGGATGGGGATATAGTATACAAAATAAGGAAGGGCGTAGAGTGTTGGAGTTTGCGGATGCACATTGCATAGTGGTGGGGAAAACCTGGTTTACAAGGAAACCTGCACGATTAATTACATATAGGTCAGGGGAGCATAGGTCAATGATAGACTATATATTGGTAAGGGCAAAGCATAGAAAGTATGTAAGGAATGTGAAGGCAATACCTGGTATGTAGCAGCATAGTATGGTTGTGATGGATGTGGCATCAAAAGAAATGGTGAGGAGGAAGAAGGATATGTTTGTGGCAAAGAGAAAGACATGGAAGTTACAGGATGCAGAGGTGAGGAAGGCATTTGAAGTGAAGGTGGCTAAAAGTTGGAAGAGTGGTAAGGATGGAGATGTTTTGGAGAGATATAGGGACTGTGTGTTAGCTACGACAGATAAAGTATGTGGATGGACGAAAGGAAAGTGTAGGCATGGTGAGACGTGGTGGTGGGATTAAGATATAAAAAAGGTTTTGGAGGTCAAGAAAGAGTGGTTTAAGGTGTAGAGAAAGGACATAACGGGGAAGGCAGAGTCAGAGTATAGAAAGGCTGGAAGGTTGCAAAACGGGCAGTGGCAAATGCAATGACAAAAGCATCTGATAGCTTAATGAGGGAAATGGAATTTGTTCGAGGAAAATGTTCAAAGCAGTCAATGAGGGAAAAGAAAGTTGTTTATAGGAATGGGAATGTTTTGGGATAGATTTGGCAAGTGTGCCATAGTGAGGAGGAAAAAGCTCAGGGGTGGAAAGCTCATAATGAAAAATTTGATAATTGAGAGAATGGAGTAGGATGGAGATGGGGATCCGTGGTCAACACAGGATCCCATAGAGAAGGTGACGATGGAGAAAGTAGAGAAAGCAGTTAGAGAAATGAAACTAGATAAGCCGACAAGGTTTTGGAAGTGGCGGCGGAACATATAAAAGCGAGTGGGGTGATAGGAATTGAAGTTATGATGAGAATTGCTAACAGTATATTTGATGATGAAGGTATACCTGAAGATTGGCGACACAGTGTGTTGGTGCTGTTGTAAAACGTCAAAAAAGGTGTGAGAGATTGTGGGTGTGAAATTGCTAGAGCATGAAATGAAGGTAGTGGAGAGGGTGCTTGAGAGGAGGTCGAAAAATATGGTGATAGTTAATGAAATGCAGTGTTGGGTTTATGCCTGGTAGGGGAACGGTGGATGCGTTGTTCATAGTGAGAATGTTGCAGGAGAATTATAGAAAAAAGAAACGAAGATTGTACTTGTGTTTTGTGGATCTAGAAAAGGCTTTTGATCGAGTACCAAGGAAGGTCATTGAATGGACGTTGAGGAAGAAAGGAGGGAAGAAGAGACTTGTTAAAATTGTGATGCAGCTGCATGAAGGGGCGAAGACAAATGTGAGGGTCGGAAGGGGGGTGTCGGACGCTTTTAGTGTAAAGATAGGAGTGCATCAAGGATCAGTGAAGGATCAGTGTTATCATCGTTTTTGTTTGCAATTGTGATGGATGTTGTGTGTGGAAACATATGGAGGGGTTGTTATTTGAGATTTTGTATGCAGATGATTTAGTCTTGATGGCTGATAGCATGGAAGAATTGCAGTTAAAATTTGACAGATGGAAAAGTGTTATTGAAAAAAAGGGTTAAAAGTTAATATTGGTAAGACGAAGGTAATGGTGAGTGGGGAAGGTGGGGAGCGAGTGATAAGTAAAATAGACCTCTGTGGGGTATGTGACAGAAGAGTGAAAGCTAACTCGGATGTATAGGATGTCAGAAGTGGGTGCATAAGAGATGTAGTGGTGTGAGGGGGGGCACTGAAAAAAGTGGAAGGCACGTTCAAATGTAAGAAATGTGTTCATGGTGTGATTAATAGGCCGGACGCAATGACGGGGTTGAGTGGTGGTATTGAAAGAATGAAAAGCTTTGTTTATTTAGAGGTTAAGCTAAAAGCGGATGGAGGATGTTTGAGCGCTGTTACGGCTAGAGTTCGTGTGGGATGGATGAAATTTAAGGAACTGAGTGGGGTATTGTGTGGAAAAAATGGTCAGTGAAGATGAAGCATGTGTGAGAGCAGCAATGGTATATGGTGGTGAAACTTGGGTGTTGAGGAGAGAGGAGGAAAGTGTACTGCAGAGGGCTGAAAGAGCTATTGTGAGGATGATGTGTGGGGTTAAAGTGAAGGATAGGAGGAGTAGGGCAGAGCTGATGTCGATGATGGGGCTAAATGAGGACAGTGTGACATTGATAAAGAGATCGAGATTGCGGTGTTATGGACATGTGTTGAGAAGGGATGGAAGGGTCGAGATTTGGCGAGCGTTGGAGTTCGAGGTTGAAGGAGTGATAGGAAGGGGTCGTCCGTGATTGGGATGGAGAGAGCAGATGGAGAAGACAGAGTGAAAGCGGGGTTGCGTGATACTGAGGTGAGTGACAGATGTGAATGGCGTCGAGGGGTATTTCGGTTTCATCATAGGTAGCCAAACGGCAACCCCCGATCTCAGGGAAAATGTCGTCTAAACGTGTGTTGTTTGTTGTGTTGAATAGGGCCTCTTTGCAATGTATAAAATTGTGACTCTATTAACTTAAATACCTATGTAGAATGACAATCACTGTGCAAATGTTTCATTCATCAAATTTTTTTCTTTTAATTCCTGCAAAACTTTTTTGTATTCAAAAGCTTTTTAAACATGTATTTGTTTTAAATTGATATACTTAGATTTAACTTCTTTTAAAATTGTTTATGTTATTTCAAATTTTTTTGACATTTTATTTGGTGTCAACCAGTATTTGTGATCCTGAAATTTAAAAACAAATCACGTTTTTTTTTGGTTTAACGAAAAATACAAGTTAACTAACATGGTTAATATATTTATTAAATTTAGAGATTTTTTTGGTTCTTTTTGATGTTGTATTTTTATTCTGAAATAAAATCAAAGAACAATCTAAGATTAAACATACATTTTCTTGGCTTGAACAAACAACAATAGATAAATAAAATGTCTTTCCCTAGTTCTTGTTTTTATGCATGAAAGAATGCAACACTTTTTAATTTTCATTTTTAAAATTAATTTGAATGCGACTTAAGCATTACAAAACTACATAAAAATTACTTTATTTAATAAACGTTTACCAGTTCTATTAATTTTGTTTATTTTAACTTAAAAAAAATAACTACACATATGCGCAACTTTATTTATTTAAATAAGATGGCTGGCGGAATAATCAACGATTATAAAATTATTATCGCCCTCCCGTTACATGATATGTATCGATAATAAAGAATTTCTCATATATCATATATATTCTATATATATGGAATGAATATATTGTTTATTCTTCATACTTGATCGTTTAAGAAACTAAAAAATGCTCACTTTTAATCGTTTTTTCCGGCTGGTTGTTGTTGTCGTTGTTGACAACGCATGAAGTGGATTAAAAAAGCCTATTAATTATATTTATTAACACAAGTTAATTAATTAAATTTTATTTTATTCTCTATATATAAAATTAACAATATACTATAGTAGTATAGTAATAGTGTTGTTAGTGTATAATAATTATAGGTTTTTTTTCTAAGAATCTTAACTTAAGACTACTAAGCACTAAGAAGATGATCTCAGATGTACAGTACACAATAAAAAAAATAATTAATACATAATTAATACAATAATTATTAATGATTAATTAATAGTTAATACTGTATTTTATTTGTTTGTTAACTCTGTTTATATATATATATATGCCTATATGGTGAGTCTATTCTATATTAATATTTATTTTGCTATTCATTCTTAAAGTATAATATAAAAATAGATATATTGTTTTATTTTATATATTCAATCAATCAGTTAGTTTATAAAGCGCTAGTTAAGCGATGTTCAACAGCACTTCTCAACAAATTTTGCAAACAGATGGGTCTTGAGATCGGCTCTGAACTTTGCAAGTGATGGAGAAGTAGTCAGAGAAGTAGGTAGAGAGTTCCATAAAAAAGGGCCTGAAAAAGCAAAAGCAGATTTATCAAAAGAGTGTTTAACATGAGTTAAGTGAGAACAAGAAGAGGATCCTGAACCAGCACATTTAATATATCTGATATGTACTGAGGAAATAATTTAGATTGAAACGCATACATAAATGTGCAAATTTTAAAAATTATTTTTTATTTCATAGCTAAGCAGTGCAGGAGAACAAGATATGGAGATATATGAGAAAAGAAAGGGGCACCAGCAACTAGAAGAGTAGCTGAGTTAAAAGCTTTACTTAAAGCTAGAGTGTAGAATCTGGAAGACTATAGTAGAGCGAGTTACAATAATCAATCCTACTAATTACTAAGGAAGTAACAAGAAGAGAAGAATAGGATCATCGAGAAAAGGCAAAAGTTTTTTATTCTTCATTGATGAAAGTTAAAACTTCTAACAACACTATTAATCTGAGAAGAAAGAGACATGCTAGAATTATGTGAGAAACATCAAAAGTTTTAGAATCTGGTAAGATAATAGGATGAATAGTAATAGGGTGTTTAGATTTATTAAAACAAATTAATTCAAATTTAGAAGGATTAAATTTAAGACACATAGAGTCAGATCAAGTAATAATTGAAGAAAGACATAAAGATAGATTATGAAGAACATTATTGAGATTAGATAGAGGAAAAGGAGTATAAATATAAGAATCATCAGCATATTGTTGACTAGTGAAAGATAAGTTATTAATAATATGAGGTAGTTCAGATGTAAAGAGTTTAAATAGATGAGGACCAAGAATAGAACCATGAGGTACCTTAAAAGTAAGGGTAGAAAAGTTAGAAGTAGAATTATTAAGAACAACAGAAAAAAAACTATTACAGAGATAGGAAGAAAATTAAGATAGACAAGAATCAGTAATATTAAAAGAATCATCTGGCAGTGGAATCACAGTAGCCGTGGATTGGATGGGTTCACCAGTGTTCATTGCTTTGGTTTTGCTGATGTTGATTTTGAATCCATAATCGGCGAGTCTGGTGTTCCAATCTTCAAACATCTGTGCTGCATTCTGCTCAGATGTGGCTGTTAAAACGATATTATCAGCATATATAAGATTTCAAAAGTCACCAGTGCGTATCGGCTTTGAAATTTCTTACATCCCAGTTATAAATAACAGTGGACTGAGAATCGAGTCTTGGTGAACTCCAACGCCGATGTCTGCTCAGACGTGGCTGTTAAAACTATATCTTCAGTATATATAAGATTCCAAAAGTCACCAGTGCGTATCGGCTTTGTGATTTCTTCCAGTGGACTGAGAATCGAGCCGTGAACTTCCACACCGATGTCAAATGCATCTGTGTTTCCAACCGTTGTGCTGACGAGAGTCTTAGTATTCGTATACATTTCCATCACAAGTCGAACAAAATATTCTGGATTGAGTTGTTGAAGTAGACTCCACCTGATTGCTTCACGGGGAACTCGATCAAATGCTTTTTCAAAATCTACAAAAATGTGTAATAGTTGTTGATGCTTTGCGAGGTATCTTCTCTCAATGATTTTCTTGACAATTTTCATGAAGTGTTCTAACAGACGTATACCCCGATATGATGAACAGTTCAATGGATCACCTTTTCCTTTGTATAGCGGGACTGTCATGCTATAGTTCCATTCAGTCGGCATTGAGCAATTTCTCAAGATTTCACGGCAAAGTTGTAGTAACGTTTGGATACCTGCAGTACAAGATGCTTTGATAATGTCATTTGTTAGTCCAGAGGGCCCTGCTGCCTTTCCATCCTTTATAGCTTTCAGAGCTTCTGTAAGCTCCTCTACAGTGATGTCTGGAATTGGACCTTTGATGGGTGGAGCGTCAAAGTTAACATTGATGGGATTTGATCTCATCTTGTTCAAGAACCATCTCATTTTTGTCATTTTTGATAAATGAGGCACCAACTATGTCTTTTTTCGTACGCTTTGCTTGTTTTGCTATACGATACAAAGATTTCATTGGTTCACGTTTGCTTTTAGTGAGCCATCTGATCTGCACTGATCTGTCCGAGCCAGTGCAACTTGACGTCTTGCATGGTTGTTCTTCTCACGAAAAATTTTATGGTCATCAACAGATTTTGATTTTTGCCATTGCTTGTATGCAACTTTCTTTTCAGCTATTGCATTTTGAACAGTCATTTCACCACCAAGTGTCACGTTGATGCTGACGTTTTCTACCAGTTTTCCCACAAACTTTAGTTGCAGCGTTCATTAAAATAGTTTTGTATGTACTCCAATCTGTGCTGGCTTGCGATTGGTGGTCTAACTGTGTTGCGACAATCTGTTGAAATTTTTCTCGATGAATATTGCTTTTCAGCTTCCACGTTTTGATTCTCCGATGCATTTGTTTAGACTTATGTTTTGACAGTTCGACAGGTCTTCCAGGTCTTCCACAAGGAGTCTATGTTGGGCGACACATGATTCGCCAGGTATAACTTTTACGTTTTTGAACAGCATTCGGTGTGGTTGCTTGACAGCAAAGAAATAAATTTGCGTGGCTGATGGTCCACTTTTGTATGTTATGAGATATTCCAACCTCTTTCTAAAATATGTGTTCAGTAAACAAAACCCGTGACTTTCAGCAAACTCAAGGATGCGGTTGCCATCTTCATTCCGTTTTCCATAGCCAAAACCGCCATGTACGTTGTCAAAACCATCTGTTTTCTCTCCAACGTGGCCATTGAGATCGCCTCCAAAAAGGATTGCTTCAGATTTTGGTATTGTTGAGATGGTGTCAGAGAATGCAGCCCAGAAGTCATTTTTCATCTCCTCTGATTCGCCTGTCTGGGGTGCGTATGCAGAAAAAATAATCATTGTTTGCTTTTCTATGCAAAGCTTGATCCACATGAGACGTGAATTAATCTTTTTAATATCCAGTACTTCTTGGGCTAGCGGTTCCCTGACAAAATTTCCAAAACCATTTTTGGCCGTCTTTTGACCATTCCAGAATAGTTTATATTTTTTTTTGTCTGAGTTGACATGACAGACACCATTCGATTTCAATCGGGTTTCCTGAAGGCAGCAGATGTCAATCCTTCTACGCTCGAGCATTTCTGCGATTTCCATGCTGCGGCCAGTCAGTGATCCAACATTGAGCGTTCCAAGTCTAAGTACCATGGAGGGGCCATTCTGAATTTTTCTGCAACATCCCTCCGCTATTGCATACTTCCCAGGGATTCTTGGCACCCCTTGACCACTTAAGGCCTGCTGGGGACTAGGGGCCGTTGTTTTTCTTTGTGATGGCATAAGAGTAATTTGGGGAAAGTTTTTACATCCGGACACCCATCCTGACGACAACCACCAGTTATAAGCGGTGGGCCTAGCCTTTTGCTCAAAAGCTCGCAAGGCAGCGTGGATGCAGTTTTATGTCATGCCCAGGACAAAGTTATAATACTAATTTGAATTTTACAAAAGGAATTAATCTCAAAAATGAATATACAAAAAAATTTCAAAAAAGTTTAAAGATCTATCTGAAAAACTGGATCTTTTTGGACATATTTACAGCATGCCAGATAACGGGCAATTGCAACGATACTAATGTGATGAGAAAGGAAAATGGTTGGACGGCATTACAAAATGGACTGAGTAGTAATGTTGAATTTAAAAAGATAGAAAAAATTTAAGAAATCGACAAGAAGTTGGACGCCATCGGCCTATTAGTTAGTTAAGGGATTAGAGATGATCATTGATTGATTGATTGATTGATTGATTGATGATTGATTGATTGATTGATTGATTGATTGATTGATTGGTTGGTTGATTGATTGATTGATTGATTGATTGATTGATTGATTGATTGATTGATTGATTGATTGATTGATTGATTGATTGATTGATTGATTGATTGATTGATTGATTGATTGATTGATTGATTGATTGATTGATTGATTGATTGATTGATTGATTGATTGATTGATAACAATGATGATTACTTTCCTTAATTTTTCCACCAACTGCATAACAATTAAACATCAGTACCATTATGACAACAGATATTTACAATATTAACAGAAGACAGGGCTTCTGAGAATAAAACGTTTAGTATTAAAACGGATTTAAAAATAAAGAAAAGTCATCGAATTTTCGTTTAACAGCGCCGAAATACAGAATAGACTGGATACCCAGCAAGCCATTTGTCAAAATGCACTTAATAAAGTCCTATAAAGAATCATCTCCTCAATGTGCACAAAACGACAATAATCAAAAAATCTAAATAAATTTTTGCGGGAGAAGGAATCGGAATTTTTTGAGAAACCGGAATTGTATATTTTATACAATTGATGGGGATTTGTTTCATTTAACAGACGGTTGAAGTATTCTCTCCACTGTAGCTTGATCTCATCTTGTTCAAAGACCATCTCATTTTTGTCGTTTTTGATACATGAGGCACCAACTATGTTTTTTTTTCGAACGCTTTGCTTGTTTTGCTATACGATACAGAGAATTTATTTGTTCACCTTTGCTTTTAGTGAGCTACTCTGCACTGATCTGTCCGAGCCAGTGCAACTTGTTCTTCTCACGGAAAATTTTATGGTCATCAACAGATTTTGATTTTTGCCATTGCTTGTATGCAACTTTCTTTTCAGCTATTGCATTTTGAACAGTCATTCCACCACCAAGTGTCACGTTCATGCTGACGTTTTCTACCAGTTTTCCCACAAACTGTAGTTGCAGCGTTTATCAAAACGGTTTTGCATGTACTCCAATCTGTACTGGTTTGTGATTGGTGGTCTAACTGTGTGGGGACAATCTGTTGAAATTTTTCTCGATGAATAATGCTTTTCAGCTACCACGTTTTGATTCTCCGAGACATTTGTTTAGACTTATGTTGTGACAGTTCGACAACCAGGTCTGCCACAAGGAGTCTATGTTGGGTGACAAATGATTCGCCAGGTATAACTGACATTTTTGAATAGCCTTCGGTGATGTTATTTGACAGCGAAGAAATCAATTTGCGTGGCTGATGGTCCACTTTTGTATGTTATGAGATGTTCTAACCTCTTTCTAAAATATGTGTTCAGTAAACAAAACCTGTGACTTTCAACAAACTCATGGATGCGGTTGCCATCTTCATTCCGTTCTCCATAGCCAAAACCGCCATGCACGTTGTCAAAACCATCTGTTTTATCTCCAACGTGGCCATTGAGATCGCCTCCAATCAGGATTGTTTCAGATTTTGGTATTGTTGGGATGGTGTCAGAGAACGCAGCCCAGAAGTCATTTTTCATCTCTTCTAATTTGCCTGTCTGTGGTGCGTATGCAGAAAAAATACTCATTGTTTGCTTTTCTAGGCGAAGCTTGATCTACATGAGACGTGAATTAATATTTTTAATATCCAGTACTTTTTGGGTTAGCGGTTCTTTGACTAAAATTCCATCACCATTTTTGGCCGTTTTTTGACCATTCTAGAATAGTTTATATTTTTCTTTGTCTGAGTTGATATGACAGACACCATTCGATTATCATTGGGTTTCCTGAAGGCAGCAGATGTCAATCTTTTTACTCTCGAGCATCTGCAATTTCTATGCTGCGGCCAGTCAGTGATTCAACATTGAGCGTTCCAAGTTTAAGTACCTTAGTGGGGCCTTTCTGAATTTTTCTACAACATCCCTACGCTATTGCATACTTTCTAGGGATTCTTAGCACCCCTTGACCACTTACGGCCTGCTGGTGACTAGGGGTCGTTGTTTTTGTTTGTGATGGCATAGAATGATTTTGAGGAAATTTTTACATTCGGACACCCATCCTGACGACAACCATCAGTTATAAGCGGTGGGCCTAGCCTTTTGCTCAAAAGCACGCAAGGCAGCATGGATGCAGTTTTATGTCATGCCTAGGACTTTGGAATAGTCGAGTTGCGCTATATTATTTCTTATCATGATTGTTATCTTTGCTATATTTGTCATCGATTGTAAAAGTGTATATACGGCAAGTTTTTTAATTGTTGCGAGGTTAATAGCGGGGTTGAAGTTGTGATTTATATAGTTTCAATGTAAATTATTGGCGATCATTGGACATCGAACGTATTTCTTGGATTATTGAATAATTTAGTGCTTTTATTACTATTGTCATTCGAATATACGTTTAAACAAGTTTGCGTTTGAAGCAGTTGTGTTTATCTACCAAAAATCTTGAACCTACGGAATATCGATAACTTGACGATAGTGAAAGTCACGACACTAGTGTCAAAACGTGAGATCTTTGAAGTTACAACACTGGTGTCAGTAGTGACGAACGTTGAAGTTAATAACAATATAATTACGAATTTTTATTGTTGTACTTCAATTGTTATTTCAGAAATTCAGAAACCCCATCGCGCAATTTTTTATGAAATTTTATCGGCCGAATCTATGAATACAAACCGATTGAAGCGCTATTTTGAATGCAAGCATCCAAACTCCGTCGACAAAGACATCAATTATTTCAAATTTAAAGCTGATGGATTTAAAAAATCTAGATTTGATTCTAGCGCAAGTACCACAATTATAATATAGCAGTATCTGTAGTTCTCAGAATTGCTAGAGAAGTTGGTTTTGCCAGTGGCCAAAGACATTGTTAGATTTAAGATTTGGAGCTGAAAATGTTACAAAATTAAATTTGATTTCCTTGTCTTATGACACAGATCACAGGGGAATAAATAATATATCTGCTGATATTATCCATCAGGTAATCCAAGAAATTACATCTGCTCCGCTTCCCGTTTTTAGTATCCAGTTTGATGAATTCGTTGACATTGCATATTTTTCACAATTGCTGGTTTACGCAAGATATATAAATGATGGCGATTTTAAAGACGAGTTTTTTTTACAAACCTTTTTTTAACTGCTAATACTGCTCGAGATGAATTTGATAAAAATGGTTCATTTTTGAAAAATTATTGTGAAGGTTTAGCTAGTTTATATCAATTTGTAGCGTGGGAGAGTACCTCGGTTTTGCAGTGTTGGCAAGTCCTGCACGACTATAGACACACGAGAAGATATTAAGACTATTCTAGAGAACGAAGATGGTGTTGGCAGGGAAGGCGGTGTCGAAAATTCTATCGTGTAATACCTCGCTTTACGCCTTGAGTCGTCGTATGTTAGAGAGATGGTAAAGAAGCGGAATGTCTTCATCAGACGGAAAAACATCGCGATAAATGAGAACGGCGGTAGTCAGAAACAGATTTACAGAAGCCAGAACGCAACACGCAAGGTAGCGTTATTTTACGCCCTATTTTACCCCCACCAAAACATCAAAAAGATTAGATTTCTTACCACAAACCATTTCTTTAGCCCTCATACCAGTATGAAATTAACGCAGTTCAAACAAAAATTATGGCGGGCAGCCAAATCTACCCAGGATAATCCATAAGTCTTTGTTGACTGTGTCGAAAATCTTTGTCGTGTCGATGAAGGCCAGGAAAAGATTCTGGTTCTGTTCATAACACTTTGCCATCAGGAGGCGTATAGCAAACATCATATCGTTGGTGCAACGACCGCTTTGTAAGTCACATTGCGATTCTGGAATGACAACATCAACAATGTGTTTTTGGAGTCGTTTTAACATGACTTGTGCCAAAATCTTGCGGGCGGTGGAGAGTTACCACACGACTTTTACTACACAATTGTCTATCGCCCTTTTTTTGTAGATGGTTACGATGTTGGCATCCTTCATTTGCCGTGATACTATGCCAGTGGTCCACATTCGAAGAATGAAATTATGCAGCCACTGAAAGAGACGGAGACCACCTTTGCGGGGATGCTGTCTGGTCCTGCCGTTTTTTTTATTCCTTTGGCAGCTGACAAAATCTCGTCAAAAGGATAGGTTTTGGTAGGGTTTCGATCAATGTCGGATCCACCGGGTTGATGCAGTTCAACAAATCACCAGAGTGCTCGGCCCGACGTGATACTATTCCCTCAAGCTCTAATCAATGCAGCACCATCTTTTGGCTTAACTGGATAAACAGTGCTTGGCTGATTCATAGACAGATTTGATAGCCGTATAATCATTGGGTGTTTTTCTGTTCACCATCATCTGTTTTCCATGCAACGCAGCACCTGCAAAACCTTTACATGTGATTCTTTTTATGAAAGATAAAGACTGGGTGAGTCTGGATTGCAGTTTGCTGAACCTGTTTTTATGGGCTTTATTTTTTTGCAAAAGATCAAGAATGCCAAGTTGATTCTTATTAAACCAGTCCTGATGCTTTCTTGCAGAAAATCCAAGAACCTTCGTAGCTGTTGACTGTGCAAGAGCTGATTATTGACCATTCATGATCATTGAAGGTACACCAGTAGCTTGTTGAGATACTGTAGACAGCTCAAGATGTTTAGTGAGTTCTTCCTGAAGTTTTTTCTGTTTTATCAAGTTTTGGCAAGCCCCGATGTTTAGATTTTCACCAGGACTCTGTCTACAAGTTGGTTGAGTGGGTTAATTTATTTGGAAATTTGGATACGACAAGGCGATGATCAGTCCAATTCTCTAATAGCTCATGTATAATTAACGTCGGTGACATAGTATTGTTCCCAAAAATCGGTTGATTGTTATGCGAAGATTGTTGTTGTAGTTGCAAAGCAAAAACTTCTGCTGGTTTTGTCTAAAGATAAATTGGTTGTAGTTTTTTTGCGTTATTGGAATAGTTGAAAAGATGTTGGGCATTCTGAGGACTGTTGTTACATGCCAAGCTGATGTTTAGAATGTCTGGGTCGATTCTGTTCTGGTAGTCGTTGAGGAAGTGACAATGGTCTGATCTTAATTGTGCTAAAAATCTTCTTGTCTTTCTAGGTAGTGTTTGTTCTATTGGATTGATGATAGGAGTTTGTGTAAATTTAGTGAGTAAAATGGGAAGTGTGTAGTTGTTATTTCATATTGCTTCTCTGACTGAGCTGGTGTGAATTTGTTTGACTGCTTGGCTGATGGTCTTTCTGGTCATTTGGGCATGGATGAACTGTTGAATGGGGTTTTTCAAGTTAGGTTAGAGAATGTTCTTGATTTTTCGTTCACTAATTTGTTGGGAGGTGATGTGGCAAGGGTGTGTTAGGTTTTGACATTGTATTAATATTTGTGATGAAATCAAATTGGTATGTTGGATAATAGAGAAAATTTTTGCATTCATGTTTAAGATACTCTTGCAAAGTGATGTTGTGGAAGCCTGTTGCAATTCGAAGGGCGTTTTTTTGAATTGCTTGTAGTTTTTGATGACTTTGTTTTTGAAAAATTTGGAGATCAGGCTGGACAAACGTATTCTATCTCTCGTCTGAATATTGTTTTATAAGTTTGTATCAGTTTTTCTTTATCCTGACTCCAGTCTGTCCCAGATAGTAGTTTCTTTTGGCAGCTTTTATTTTATTGAAATTTGGTGATGTAGAGAAATTGTATCAAACGTTAGACCGAGGATTTTTGGTCATGTTCCAGAGGTAATATAAAATTATTAATTTTAATTTAAGGATATTTGAGGATTTTTATTGGGATATATGAAGAGATTTTTTTTTAAAAGTTTGTTAATTTTGGGATGTAATTATCGAATTGTTCAATCAGGTCATTGATGAAAGTTTTGTGATTAACAGTGTCGAATGCTTTTGATAAATCCAGAGCGGTATTATTGTTTGATTAGGTGGTCTTTTTTTATTGAAGCCTATGAAGATATCAGTGGTAACTTAAAGGAGAACCGTGTTTGTTGAATGCTTTGATCAGAAACCGTGTTGATGCTTGACTGGTGTTATGTTCTTGTTACTGATGAGTTGTAGATATTTTTCTAGAATTTTAACTGCTGGAGAAAGTAGTGAAAAGGCGGTAGGATATTGATTCGTTTTCAGCTTTATCTGGTTTAAGTATTGGAAGTGTTGTGCATGTTTTTAAAGATTGATTGAAAATGTGAGCAAGATAATTAGTTCCGTTTTGTCCTAAATGTTTTAGATGAAATATTGTAAGCTGATCTGGGCCAAATACTTTTGATTGTCTAGCTTGTTTTATGGCATTAATTGTTGTTGATGATTCTATTTATAGGATGTGATGAAGACTTAGATTTTTAATTTGACGATCTATGATCTGTTGGTTTTATTAGTTGTGTGTTATATGAAGCTTGTAAATTGTTTGTTGAATTTGTTAACTATGGTTTGAGGGCTAATTATTGATTTGTTTTTGAAGTTGATTACTACGTTAGGTGATTGTTTTGTTTACCATTTATGTTCTTTATTGCTTGCCAGAGTTTTTTCAGAGTTAACTTTGTCGTTGAAGGGTGATAGAAATTCATGCAATTTTGATTTTTTTTCTCTCCATTGGTTAATTTCCTGATTAATTTGCCAATTGTTTGTACGTTATTTGAGCTTGGATTTGTTTGTCTTTGGTTGATGAAATTAATGATTTTTTTTTGTTGAATCCAGGTTTGATAAATTTTTTTGGCTAGTTGGTATAGTGCGTTTGCTTGTTTCATTGGATGATTTTTTCTGTTTTGATTGGGCGTTGTGGTTTGATGGCGGATGCAAATTTTATTTTTGTTTCGGTAGTGTATTTTCCTCAATCTGCTTTGCTTTGTTGATATTTATGAAAGTTTCATGAGAGGTTTTAGTGTATTGATAATCAAATTCTATAGATACCTGTATAGGCCGATGGTATAAATTGAGTTGTAGTTTTGTTATCCATTTGATTAAATGAATAATTGAATCGCTGAGTATGTTGATTATTTTTGGGTATGTTAATTTGTGTTCCGGATGATGAGTTGTCTATTTCTTGTGTAATCTCTTCGTTTTTTTTACCCTGAATAGTTGAGTTGTGTCCATTGAAATAGCCAAGGATGATTGAATTAGGTACATTTAATAATAAACTTGAAAGAAAACAATTGTTTGGGCAACTGCTATGGGAAGATATCTAGTTATTATTAATTGTCAAATCTTGATTTGAATGGCTTGAGCTTTTTAAATTGCGTTGTTTAGAATGTTGAGAAAGATAGATATTGTGAAATGAAATATAGCGGTCCACTTCCAGTTTTGTTGATTCTGTCATTGCGGAATGTTGTGTAGTTTGACACTTTGAGGTCTTTGCTGTTTGGTTTTAGTTTGGTTTCTTGTAATGCAGCTATGTGGATGTTGTGAGTTTGCAAGTGTAGTTCAAACTAGTCTAGTTTGTTTTGTATTCCATTGCAGTTTAATTGTAGAATGTTGAGATAGTTTAAGTTTTGAGATGTCTTGTTGTTGGTTTAGATGGTTATGACGAAGTGTTAATGCCTGTTAATAGAATTTTTGTAGTTGTTGATTTGACCACAATTTTGATATGTCTATTGTTACCAGTTGTTGAATTTTTGTTGTTGTGATTTTGGGATAAATTTGTTGTTGTTGAGATGGTTTAAAGGAGAGCCAGAGTTCGCATGAATACCAACCATTAGTAGTAGTAATTGAAGTAGCACTCATGAATGGTTCGCGTGATCATTTGATATGGGAGTTGTGTTTGAACAGTTTGCTCTCTGAATTAACAATCAGTCCTATTGTGTTGAAATTGTCAAGAACTACGATTGTGTCATTTTTATGTATTTTCTGAAGGGTGGTACGAAGACATTTGGGAGACATATCTTTTATCAATTTATCAGGGTATCATATGGCGATTTTTTGCAAGTAAAATGCGCATTTACATAGGTTTTTCCTTCCAAGACTGGTCTCAGTAATGTTTTTGAGTAAGTTTGATATTTGTTGTTGTAAGTTTTATGAGAGGCTTTAGAACGGGCAGCAAAACTAACACCATGAATCCGCGGATTATTGTTTGATAAACATTTCTAAAAAAATGTGTATCCTGCCCCCACTTTAACCAGAGATTCTTCGTCCGGCAGTCGGGTTTGAGACAGTGCGGTGCAGTGCAGTGACAAAATCGAGGGCAATAAGAGCAATGCGCCACGCAGGTCGTTCCGTTACAATTTGGTCTAAAAGCGTTTGGACGTTCTAAGTTTAAAATCGAATATGTCTACGAGTAGATTCTTGTTTTTGATCGCTAATGAAGATGCCCAATGAGCGCGGTTACCAATTTAGAGAAAGGTTGAGCAAATTTTAGGCCACATTTTCTAGGCCTCTCCTCACTTTGAGATGAGCAGTGTGAGTCCTAAATAGGAATGCTCAGTTGCCCTGGAAGCTGCCGAAAAGATTTGTCATTTTCTTTTCCAAGTCACAGTATAACTATCGCCGCAGGTTTTTAAAAATTCTCCTGTCACCAGTATTAGTGTGTGAAACAGATGCAGGAAAATTTTAACGTGGAAGAAGTTTGCGAAAACTCTCGGTTCACAAAACTTTGTTGCAGCCGTCTGAACCCAGTGGCATGGACAGTCTCCAAGACGACCAGGAAAGGGTTGCCGGTAAGTTCTATATGATGAAAGCCGCCTAATGCGTAATCTCAACGCGGTTTGCGATTGGAGTTTTTCTTCTCCTGGACAATGTGATGTGCTATCCTTAGCTTTGAACTCCATCCACTCGGGTTTTGTTATCGTAGTGTGTTTTCTCCTGGTTTTGAAATCAGAGTTAACATTTTTTTTGGTAACTTAATAGTTGACGTTGACTGGGTTAACGCTCCTTCTGCTAGTAGCATTACCCACAGAGAGCTGGTATTTAGGAGCAGAACGTGTGTCAGAGGGCATATCCCAGGATTTATCGCTGCACCTTTGATCAGTAAAATACAGCCCTTGAGACCCATACCCCATTTTTTTCTATATATATATATATATATATATATAAGCGTGTGTCAGAGGGCATAACCCAGGATTTATTGCTGCACATTTGACCAGTAAAATACAGCCCTTGAGACCCATACCTCATTTTTTCTATATATATATATATATATATAATATATATATTTAGAAATTATATACACTATACACAAACACACACACACACACACACACACATATATATATATATATATATATATATATATATATATATATATATGTTGGTAATAGACCATAATTTTTACATTCTATAAATTCTACCGAATGTTTGGCGTTAATATGTTTGTAGTTCATTTTTTCAATTTTTCTCACTAAAGTTTTTTGGTGAACGTTTAGTTTATTAAAATTCAAAATAAAATTCTTTTCCGAATTCATGCTGCAAATAAGGCCATATTTCGATTTCGAATGAATCGAAATATGGACTTATTTGCAGCATGAATTCGGAAAATAAGTTTAATTTGAATTTTAATAAACTATATATATATATATATATGATATGTGATATGTATGATATATATATATATATATATATATATATATATATAGGTGTGTGTGTTTGTTTAAATGTATATCAATTCAATCATCGTTAACGTCCAGAGACCCAGTTCTCTCAAGGTAGGGCGTTCTCCCGAGGTAGGACGTTCTCCCGTGGTAGGACGTTCTCCCGTGGTAGGACGTTCTCCCGTGGTAGGACGTTCTACCGAGGTAGGACGTTCTCCCGAGGTAGGACGTTTGTTAAAATGTTATATATATATATATATCAAAATCAAAAATTCATTTATTTAAATCCGAAACACAAAATGAAAATAAAAGAAAGGATTTGAGATTGTGAGGATTTACGGAGATCCCATAAGAAAATCAAAACTTGTACAGACCACCGTGATACGATATGCAATTTAAAAACAAAATCACGTTTGAATACATACACTGATGTACTAAAAGTAATAAATATATGGATCTTCCTTTTTCTACATATATAAACACATAAGTATGCATGAATACATATACTGATGTAATAAAAGCAATAGATATATAAATGTTCATCTTAGTACATATATAAACACATAAGCACATATGAATACATATACTGAAGTAATCAAAATAATAGATATATAAATGTTCAGCTCTGTACATATATAAAACACACAAGCATTATTTTAGCATATATGAATGAATACATATACCGATGTCATATATAAATACATACGCACATATGTATATATATACTGATGTAATCAGCATGCATGAATACATATAAACACATAAGATATATAAATTATTCGTTTCCATACATATAAAAACCCATAGTCAATGGGTAAAGTCATATTGACATTAATATGAACATACATATACTGATGCAATAAAAATAATAGATATATAGATGTTTATTCTTCCACATTTATAAACACATACTCACGTATGAATACATACACTGATGTAACAAAAGTAATAGATATATGGATCATCGTTTTTCCACATGTATAAACACATAAGTATGCATGAATATATATGCTGATGCAATAAAAGTAACAGATATATAAATGTTCATACCTGTACATACATAAACACATAAGCACATATGAATACATTCACTGAAGCCATCAAAATAATAAATATATAAGTGTTCAGCACTGAGTATATATGTAAAACACACAAGCATATATGAATGAGTACATATACCGATGTCATAAAATTAATAGATATATAAATGTTCGTTTTTCCACATATATAAACACATAAGTATGCATGAATATATATATATATACTGATGCAATAAAAGTAACAGATATATAAATGTTCATACCTGTACATACATAAACATATAAGCACATATGAATACATTCACTGAAGCAATCAAATAAATATATAAGTGTTCAGCACTGAGTATATATGTAAAACACACAGACATATATGAATGAGTACATACACCGATGTCATAAAATTAATAGATATATAAATGTTCGTTTTTCCACATATATAAACACATATGTATGCATGAATATATATACTGATGCAATCAAAATAATAGATATATAAATGTTCTTCCTTGTACATATATAAACACACAAGCATATGCGAATACATACTGAAACAATAAAAATAATAGATACATAAATATTCGACTTTGTACATATATTAACACATATATGTACATTAACTAAAACACCAACGTACAATCATCATCATCCCATATGATCATCAACCATTAATAACATCAAGAACAGAATCATCAGCAACAGCAACAATATCAACAGTACATTCAAAACCAAAACACAATTTATTATAATTTTTCCCTCACCTAAATTATTTATACTTGAACTAATTTTAAGTATATTCGAGCCTCAAGGTGGCTCATACAGCTTAATAAAAGATTTAACAGCATTTTTAAACAAGGCAAAGCTAGAAATATTCTTTACAGAAGCAGGTAAAATATCATCCCAGATTCTTGGACCATTAAAAAAAATACTTTGATGAATCAATTTCAATCGGACAAGGTATAAATAAAAAGTATTATGTTGTTTAGTAGCCACATTATGAATATCAGATTTGAAATGAAAACAATTATTAAAAAATGGTGGCAATAAACTGTGTACAAACTTAAAAATAAATACAGATGAAAAGTAGATGTTCAATTGAAAAATAGTTAGGATGTTGGATGAAAGAAATAAATGATTAACATGCGATCTATAGTGTAAATTATAAAGAATTTTTAAAAAGAATTTTTGCATAATAAATATGTCATTAACAATATAAGCAGGGCTGTTACCCCAAATGATGTTACAATATGACAAATATGGTAAAATGAAACTATTATACAAAATGAGCAGTTTTCTTATTAAATTTGTTCTTTAGTTTATTAATAATAAAAAGAAAATTTCTAGTTTTATTTTTGACTGAAACAATGTGTTCATTCCAGTTTAAATTACTTTGTAGTTATATATATATATATATATATATATATATATATATATATATATATATATATATTAATACAATAGACTCTTTCAGAGTTTGAAAACACGTCCAAACGGAAATTTTTATTTATACAGTTATCAATATATACGCTATAATTTGGACGCTATAATTTAGCCTTAGCTAGTTAACGGCCAGCAGTGAAGTGTTTTTTTTATAAATTTTATTTCAGAATATGTATGAAACAGATGTTACTAGCAGTGATAACGAAAGCGAAAACCATGTGGTTACCTGGAATGATGCAATGGAGACAGAAGGTTTTTCTCTAGATACGGGTTACATTCAATAATTTTTTTATGCTTTTCATTAGAAATTATCTTGATTGAAAAAATGAAAATAATAATAATGAAGGCAGGGATGGTTTGGATAGAAGAATCAATAAATCAATCTTCGTTTTGCGTCCAGAGACACAATCTCCCAAGGTAGGACGTTGTTTTCTTTGCCATCAACTTTTTGCGCCAAATTAGACGATCAGTTGTATCCATTTCATTTAAATTTAGAGCTTTTATGTCTTGCTCGATTGTTTGCGACCAGGATTTATTTGGACGGCTTTTTAGACGTGTGCCAGGTATCTCAACATCTGCAAAAGAAGTTATGGCACTGTTTCCACTTTGTTTGACATGACCAAGCCACCGCAGACGGTGTTGCCGGTATTCGTCCTTTATATCATCTAAACCAGCACGACGCAGTATTTCGGTAGATTTGATGTGGTCTTTCAGACTAATTCGTTGCATCGATCGGAGTATTTTCATATTGGTTCGTTGAAGTTGTTGTTCCAGTTTGGTTGTCATTGGCCATGTTTCTGCACCATATAACAACACCGGAAGTCCTGGTCTCAAACAATCGCGCAAGACATGAAAGCTCTAAATTTAAATGAAATGGATAGAACTGATCGTCTAATTTGGTTGGCGCAAAAAGTTGATAGCAAAGAAAACAACGTCCTACCTTGGGAGATTGTGTCTCTGGACGCAAAACGAAGATTTATTGATTGGTTTTAGAATTTCCGATGACTCAAAAGGGTCCAAATAGAATGAGTTAATTTAAATTTGTTTATCAATTATTAACTTATCTAAACACGTGTTCTGGGACAATTCATACTGAAGCTGGTTTATAGTGTCAATGAAATTACTATTTAGAGCATATGTCAAGACTGTTATTTAAAATATTATTTTTGTAAACTAGTTGGTTAATTGAGATATTAGGCTTTTATTGCACAAAATTTTATCATTAATTTCCAGTTGCATTTCAAGTTGTTACGTTACTCGACTTGGCAAAACATGTTTTTGTGATATGCTTTCTCCGTTTCACGCCTAAATTTGATAAAAAAGTTGAGAAACTTTTTATATTGGATTAGATTTATATTATTGGAATATTTACTTGATATTTCAAATAATTTAGATTTAATTTTTGCTAATTTGATAACGTTTTGGTTAACCCAAGATCTGTTGCGTTTGGAAGGATTAACCGGTGTTAAGGGATCATGGATAATGGTCCGAAAAATCATGGATAACAACACCAAATGAAGTATTTAAACGTTATCCAGAAATGAAGAGAAACGAGAATTTAATCTGGTCGGCAAATTAATGAGTAGGGTAAAATTATGTAAAAAAAAGGCAGGTGTTCAAAATCCAATTTGATTTTGGATCTAAAATCTGTATTAGTATTTAGAAAATCTGTATTAGTATTTGTATTTATTTTATATATAAAACAATAATTCTATTAGTTTTGTTATAAATACAGCGCTTCATAATTATGACAATAATTATCTATGGTACGCAGTGTTGTAAAATGTCTATGCATTGCAAAAGAAAGCTGATAAATAGGACCACATACGAGCGAAGACGTGTGGTCACAGAAAGTTACGAAGTGTAGCAAGTACGAGTTGAAGTGCGTGTGTTTTACAAATTGAGTTCGTTCGTTTACAAGTGTGCAATTATAAAATAATTCATTCTGTAATTACTTGACAGTTTGGCTTCTTTAATAAATTCGTATTGGACAATTTATCGTTCGAGTTGATTCTTATCGGATATACGAACTCTACGGTTGTCGGTCGTAAACAACCCCAGCGAATTTATAACAGTATTATACTTATAGTTCTTAATCTCGTCATCATTCAATTTTTAATCAACTAAATTGCTGATAAACAACCCAACGCCTCCGCCACATCTCGAATCTCTGGCATTTCCCTCAAACCTATATTCTACCCATCCAACCAGGCCAAGGAATAATAAGCAAAGTTTCCGATATAGCTATTATAGTAAATTGAACATTTAAAGATTTTAACAAAATACATAAGTCACCTAATTTATTTAATAAGCTCTGCGAGTTTACATGTAAGATAGACAAATTATCCACAAATTTGTCGTTAATATTAAAAGGGTTATCAATTATATCAGTAGCATAAAATTAATTATAATTGTTTGAAATAAATGAATAATAATTGATAAATCTGGCCTTGATTTTGATTTAAGTTGTTACTAACTGACTGTTTATTTTTAGCACGAATATCCAATCTCTGATGTTCGCATGACGAGGCTAAATTTCGGGATTAAAAATTTCGGGATAATATCTTGATAATATTCTGAACGCAACGTGACAATCATCGTCATTTTCAGCGAGTTCCTGCTTTACTAACAAACGAAAAAACCGAGAAGTATTTGATGTTGAATTGCCTGAGATGCTCCACGACTATCTCCTTGGTACAATTTCACGATGTTGCCCAAATAGATAAGAGCTCGTTTTTCAATACCTTTCACAGAGTTTACCGATTGTTCTGATTATCATTGGAGGAAATTCTTTTTTACGCTTAACAAATTGATTTAAATTATTTTTTTAAAACTGTTGATTACTTTGTAATTTCGAGGGTTTTTTTTATTAAGTTTAATATCATTAATTGAAGATAACTGAAGAATATCATTATCATAATTTTTAGTCCGAAGTAATTTTATTGAATCAGAGGTTACAATGTTTAATGGATTATTTATAACTTCATGTTGCTTGTTATTAAAATTAGTTTTGTGCAATCTATTTATATTTCGAGAGATAACGCACACATTAGAACGGGTGATTTTATTGCACACGTCTTCGAGTTCGTTGTGCAGTTGTGAGACTACCATACAGTTATTATCTAATTTTTCATTTAATTTCAAAAGAAAATCAAAAATTATTTCAATTTCAAAAATTGTTTGAGTAGAATTCTTGGCCAGTCTAATAGGAACTTGGTCAATGTTTAGTATAGTATAAATTGGAGCTAATTCAGAAAGTTTATCAAAAATATACTTTCTCAAATCAACTAACTCACAAAACTTGTCCAATTTTAAGTTTCCCCGCGTTGTCTCAGTAACTAGTTTATATTTCAGTAATTAACGTTTTTCACTATTATTTAGTTCCTCGATAGTGAAAATTTAGAGGCTTCATTTTTGAAACAATTATCATTGATATAAACCTTATTTTCAAACAAAAACACTAAAATTTTGCTTGTGTCTACCAACCGCCATTAATATATATATATATGTATATATATATATTTAAAAAATTCAACACTACTTTCAACATTGTTCAACTTTTTTATATTTCTTTTTAATTTATTAATTTCAGAGAAATTAGACATTTTATTGTTTTTTAAAAATTTTTATTAAATAAATTTGCAAATAGCTATTTGCAAATTTGAAATTAATAAATTAAAAAGAAATATTAAAAAAGTTGAACAATGTTGAAAGTAGTGTTGAATTTTTGAAGTGTTGCGTTAACAACAGTCTGTTACCAAAATATATATATATATATATATATATATATATGTGTGTGTGTGTGTGTGTGTGTGTGTGTGTGTGTAGATTTTCGCCGGGCGACATTCGAATTCCGCACCACGCGGTCCCGAACCGCGTCCGCATACGAATATCCACCCGAGCCTTCGCTTTGGCGGAGTCTTTCCTGGCCGGGATCCGCCACTCTACAATAGACCCTCTCAGGGTCTGAAAACACGGGCCGGGCGGAAGTTTGTTCGCGCCCTGCTTGTTGACTAGAGACGCCGACCTCGTCAACTATCAGCAAGTCTTCTTCAACATCCATTATTTTAAGTAAAATAATTAAGAATAATAGAATAGAATAATCAAACTTCCACGTGTACACTTCTTTTATTCAATAAAAGAAATAAAATAACAAACAAAATAATACAAATCAAACCTCTGTCTTTATAAAAAAAACGATAAATCTAAAATTAATCTATTAATAATACGACTACCAAGCAAGAAACAAAACCTAAAATAAAATAACAAACGACCCGCCTCCATATCTCAACTCGCGGCCTTTTATATCTTTTACCGCCCTATCTACATAACGCTTTCTATATCATAGAACATTCTATACTCGCATCTATACTCTTTTCCTATACTCAGAACAGCGCGTAGCACGCGTCCCATATATTGCTATACTCCCTATATACAAAACAGCACAGCAGCGTCGCATATATAGTATATCAAATAACAAAATATACATGCATAGAATGTCTAGTAAAATATATAGATATATATAGGCGGCACGCCTCAAAGACGCAATCATTATCATCACAATCGTCACAATTTCACAAAATATACAGGCGGCATATTTCAATCGCGCAATCATTATCATCACAATACAGGCGGCATATTTCAATCGCGCAATCATTATTATCACAATCGTCACAACTTCACATATATATTGAAAGGCCTCACAAATATTTTCACTCCAGGTCTCAATAGTCCTAGTACTCCACTGAACACTTTCCATACTTTTTACTTTTTTAGTTAATTCAGTTGTAAATACTGTTTTACAGATATAAAGAACGTTATGAAACTACAAAAGTATTTACAGATAGAAAAGGAGAAATATCATAAAGAACACAGGTCTAGAATAACGTTAGAAAATGCAAAAGCAAGTTTAGAATCAAACAATTTGGCCTACAAAAAGTAAAGTTTATTAAAACAAACTTTCCACGAAATTAATTAATTAATTTATTTTTTCTTGTTTATAAAGAAAACAATACCAATCCCAATTTTTAAATTCTACTAAATTTCAATCTTAGAAAAATAGAAATACTTACATCAGAAAAACTGTCCTTGGAAAAATTGAAATTAGAATTGGAGTTGAAGTTGAAACAATTGGAGTAATTTTTAAATTATATGTTGCATTTTTTAAAATTTTGTGTTGTTTTTATTATCATTTGTATTAGTATTTTCCAGTATATTGTCTGGAATAAAAAATTTGATTTCAGTTATATTTATATGCAAACATTGTTGATTAACATTAAAGAGATAATTTTTTATTTCATTCTAAACATATTTATATATGTTTTGAATGATAATTTAATATTTCCAGATTACAATTAGCGGAAGAAAAAACTAAAAGAATTAATTTGGAAGAACGAAAACAAATGGCCAATGAACTTTTTATTAAAAACCTGGGTTCCACATCTGGGTAGATATACTGTTGTTTTTTTTTAATTTCTTATTTATTATGTTTATTATTAAAAAATTTGTAAATTCAAAACGTTCACAAGATGTTACTTGAATGTTTAATCATTTTAAAACGTTCAACAATATCAGTAGCAATACACTTTGATACGTTCATAACGTGATATCTCTTTTTGCGAATTTTTTGATTCTCTATAGTGCTGCTCTGTCAAATGCAGAATTGCATACAAGTTATTTTATACTTGTAATTAAAATTTCGTGGCTACTTCTATTTTTCACATATTTAATTCAGTGCTGCTTTGGTTTATAAGTTTCTTAGACAAGTAAAAGTAAAAATGGTGTTGGAATTTTTGTCAGAAAACCGCTAGCCCAAGAAGTACTGGATATTAAAAGGATTAATTCACGTCTCATGTGGATCAAGTTTCGCATAGAAAAGCAAACAATGATTATTTTTTCTGCATACGCTCCACAGACAGGCAAATCAAAAGAGATGAAAAATAACTTCTGGACTGCATTCTCTGACACCATCTCAACAATACCAAAATCTGAATCAATCCTGATTGGAGGAGATCTCAATGGCCACGTTGGAGAGAAAACAGATGGTTTAGTCAACGTACATGGCGGTTTTGGCTATGGAGATCGAAATGAAGATGGTAACCGCATCCATGAGTTTGTTGAAAGTCACAGGTTTTGTTTACTGAACACATATTTTAGAAAGAGGTTAGAACATCTCATAACATACAAAAGTGGACCATCAGCCACGCAAATTGATTTCTTCGCTGTCAAGCAACAACACCGAAGGCTATTTAAAAACGTCAAAGTTATACCTGGCGAATCATGTGTCGCCCAACATAGACTCCTTGTGGCAGAATTGGTTGTCGAACTGTCAAACATAAGTCTAAACAAATGCCTTGGAGAATCTAACCGTGGAAGCTGAAAAGCATTATTCATCGATAAAATTTCAACAGATTGTCGCAACACAGTTAGACCACCAATCGCAAGCCAGTACAGTTTGGAGTACATACAAAACCGTTTTGATAAACGCTGCAACTACAGTTTGTGGGAAAACTGGTACAAAACGTCAGCATGAACGTGACACTTGGTGGTGGAATGACTGTACAAAATGCAATAGCTGAAAAGAAAGCTGGATACAAGCAATGGCAAAAATCAAAGTCTGTTGATGACCATAAAACTATCCGTGAGAAGAACAACTATGCAATACGTCAAGTTGCACTGGCTCGGACAGATCAATGCAGAGACTGGCTCACTAAAAGCAAAGGTGAACAAATGAAATTTCTGTATCGTATAGCAAAACAAGCAAAGCGTACGGACAAAGACATAGTTGGTGCCTCATGTATCAAAACGACAAAAATGAGATGGTTCTAGAACAAGATGAGATCAAGCTACAGTGAAGAGAATACTTCAACTGTCTGTTAAATGAAACAAATCCCATCAATGTCAACTTTGACGCTCTACCCATCGAAGGTCAGATTCCAGACATCACTGTAGAGGAGCTTACAGAAGCTCCGAAAAGCTATGAAAGATGGAAAGGCAGCAGGGCCCACTGGACTCACAAATGACATTATCAAAGCATCTGGTACAGCAGGTATCCAAACGATACTATAACTTTGCCGTGATGTATTGAGAAATTGCTCAATGCCGACTGAATGGAACTATAGCATGACAGTTCCGCTATACAAAGGCAAAGGTGATCCATTGAACTGTTCATCAAATCGGGGTATACGTCTGTTAGAACACTTCCTGAAAATTGTGGAGAAAATCATTGAGAGAAGATTAACGTCGTGCATCACAATCTGAAATTATCAATTTGGTTTTCTAGCGGGAAAATCAACAATTGATGCAATTCACATCCTTCGTCAACTGCAAGAGAAGTACCTCGCAAAGCATCAACAACTATCACACATTTTTGTAGAAAAAGCATTTGATCAAGTTCCCCGTGAAGCAATCAGGTGGAGTCTACGTCGACAACTCATTCCAGAATATCTTGTTCGACTTGTGACGGAAATGTATACGAATACTAAAACTCTCGTCAGCACAACGGTTGGAAACACAGATGCATTTGACATCAGCGTTGGAGTTCATGAAGTACCAATTATTTTTGAACAACGTTTGTGACAGCACTGCTGACACTTGATTGAATTGTTACCTACACCAGCTTTACAAAATGAAGATGGCCATTGTCCAGTAGTTAAGGATTGGATGGCTTCACCAGTGTTCATTGCTTTGGTTTTGCTGATGTTGACTTTGAATCCATGATCGGCGAGTCTGGTGTTCCAATCTTCAAACATCTGTGCTGCATTCTGCTCAGACGTGGCTATTAAAACGATATCATCATCATATATTAGATTCCAAATGTATTAGATTCCAAATGTCACCAGTGCGTATCGGTTTTGCTGATTTCTTTTATCACAGCTATAAATACCAGTGAACTGAGAATCGTACCTTGGTGAACTCCCACGCCGATGGCAAATGCATCTGTGTTTCCAACCGTTGTGCTGACGAGAGTCTTAGTATTCGTATACATTTCCATCACAAGTCGAACAAGATATTCTGGAATGAGTTGTCGACGTAGACTCCATCTGATTGCTTCATAAAATATCAATTATTTTTGAACAATTTTGTGACACCACTGGTTGCACTGCTGACACATGAATGAATTGTTACCTACACCAGCTTTACAAACTGAACCGGGCCATCGTCCAGTAGCTGTGGATTGGATAGGTTCACCAGTGTTCATTGCTTTGGTTTTGCTGATGTTGACTTTGAATCCATGATCGGCGAGTCTGGTGTGCCAATCTTTAAACATCTGTGAGCATTCTGCTCAGAAGTGGCTATTTAAACGATATCATCAGCATATACTAGATTCCAAATGTTACCAGTTCGTATCGGTTTTGTGATTTCTTCCATCACAGTTATAAATAACAGTGGACTGAGAATCGAGCCTTGGTGAACTCCAACGCCTATGTCAAATGCATTTTTGTTTCCAACCGTTGTGCTGACGAGAGTTTTACTATTCGTATACATTTCCATCACAAGTCGAACAAGATATTCTGGAATGAGTTGTCTACGTAGACTCCACCTGGTCAAATACTTTTTCAAGGTCTACAAAAATGTGATAGTTGTTGATGCTTTGCGAGGTACTTCTCTTGCAGTTGCCGAAGGATGTGAATTGCATCAATTGTTGATTTCCCCGCTAGGAAACCAAATTAATAATTTCCGATTGTGATGCACGACGTTAATCTTTTCTCAATGATTTTCTCGATAATTTTCAGGGAGTGTTCTAACAGACGTATACCCCAATACGACGAACTTTTGCCTTTGTATAGCGGGACTGTCATGCTATAGTTCCATTCAGTCGGCATTAAGCAATTTTTCCAGATTTCACGGCAAAGTTGTAGTAACGTTTGGATACCTGCTGTACCAGATGCTTTGATAATGTCATTTGTGAGTCCAGAGGGCCCTGCTGCCTTTCCATCCTTCATAGCTTTCAGAGCTTTTGTAAGCTCCTCTACAGTGATGTCTGGAATCGGACCTTTGATGGTTGGAGCGTCAAAGTTAACATTGATGGGATTTGTTTCGTTTAACAGACGGTTGAAGTATTCTCTCCACTGTAGCTTGATCTCATCTTGTTCTAGAACCATCTCATTTTTGATACATGAGGCACCAGCTATGTCTTTTTTCGTACGCTTTGCTTGTTTTGCTATACGATACAGAGATTTCATTTGTTCACCTTTGCTTTTAGTGAGCCACTCTCTGCACTGATCTGTCCGAGCCAGTGCAATTTGACGTCTTTCATAGTTGTTCTTCTCACGGAAAATTTTATGGTCATCAACAGACTTTGATTTTTGCCATTGCTTGTATGCAGTTTTCTTTTCAGCTATTGCATTTTGTACACTGTCATTCCACCACCAAGTGTCCCGTTCATGCTGACGTTTTGTACCAGTTTTCCCACAAACTGTAGTTGCAGCGTTTATCAAAACGGTTTTGTATGTACTCCAATCTGTACTGGCTTGCGATTGGTGGTCTAACTGTGTGGCGACAATCTGTTGAAATTTTTCTCGAAATTTTTCCACGTTTTGATTTTCCGAAGCATTTGTTTAGAGTTATGTTTTGACAGTTCGAACGGCAAAAAAAAGGCAAAATGACTTTCTTGTATTTAAATTGTACTTTAAAACAAAATAAGAAATAAAAACAAAAATACATGGAACGGATCATGTAACCTTAACCTTAAGGATATCCAGGTTGCATTGACAATTTAACTAAAATTTCTGACGATACGTGCCATGTCGAACCCTTTTTGAATAAATTCACAAAGTACATTAGTCTTTGAAATAATCGATCTCACATTCATTAAATTCAATGTAACATTTCATTTTATTTTTTGATAATTTATTAAATTAACTATATTTGAATTTATTTAGCTATTACAATTTATAATGTTGATTTTTTTGGTCATTGAACTATTTTCCTACTGAACTCTGTTTAAAAATCTTAGTATATCTTATAACAAGAACTTTAAACTCTTAATTTTCTTTGGTTCAGTCATAACTTAAACTTATTAGTGCAAATTATCTAACGATTTCAATTTTTAGACGTTCCTCATTATTTCGCTTTTGGGTGCAACACTATTTTCTAGCTTTATCAACAATGGTCTAGTTTTTAATTCATCTCTCTTACCAAGCCGCATTAATTTAACAACTTTTTTTCTGACACGTCAACCGTCAAGTGCTTCAATATCTTATGTGTATCGGAGCGGTCACCGTCACTTTCTGACAACCAAAATATTAACAAGTTTGATTCTCTTTCTTTTAAATCGTTCGCATTTTTTCGACCGATGTACTTCATTATTGATGACTTCAATGTTCTATTTATACCTTTTTACTTTCACTCATTTCAATTTTCGGCTTTTGTATTACATTTTGTAAAACAGCATCTGAGCGATCAGTTTCATTTTATTTTCTTTTATTAAAATTTATAATTAATCTAATACTTTCTATTTCTAATTTAACATTAAGATTTAGTTTATTTAAATCATTTAATTTCGCAGTCATTTCGCTTCTATTACCATCAATAGAATTTGCCAACGAAGTCAAATCAGGCGATGATTTTCATGCTTTGCAATATCATTTCAAATTTTAATAATTTCTCAAAATTTCGAGGACATCTTTCCAATCTGCAAATGTACAACACTTTTACAATAATTAGAACACAGTAATTCTTTACTTTGAATGGTCTTTGAATAAGTCAGACAGTTATTACGAGAAACCATATTTTCATTTCCCTTATATTAAGATCACGTGACCACTATTCCTTAGCAAAAACCTTATCAAAATCAACTATAAACCCAAAATTTTGAAGCGAAATAAACACTAAATTAATCTGCAAAATTTTCTAGAACAAATTATCTAATTTGCAATTAAAATTGATCGCTCAGATGCTGTTTTACGAAGTGTAGTACAAATGAACTAATTTAAACGAATATTTAATAACTGCAAAAAGTTTTCAACCGTCCACCTGCGAGCCTATAAAAATATTCAAATACGAATATATATATATATATATATATATATATATATATATATATATATATATATATATATATATTAT
>NW_008704475.1:1253434-1263685 GCF_000326865.2 Helobdella robusta | reverse complement strand
ATAATTAGAATTAGTATAAAATAAAATTATTAATAGAAGAAAAATGTATCAATGTTAATATAGTTAAATTATTATCCTTTAAAAACGAGTTTATTCTTGTTACATTATCAAAACATTGTAAAGCTATTTTAACATACACAATGATCAAGCCCACAAGAATTAATTTTATTTTTTGTTCTCCAAATCAGAACTTTTCGTAATTAAATATTTTTTCAGTTTATTTATAAAAAGATATTTTTATCACGTTAGATAATTTAACTATATAACTGTGTAATATTTTGGATCCTATATTATGGCATATGTCTTCAAAATCCTCTTTTATGAAGTTTTTATTTAAAATTTTTTTCTTCCATTATTGTTTTCTAATTAATTTCTCTTTTTTGTCTCTCTCCTTCGTGACCCAATCGCGTACCACTACCTGCGATGGCCAAATTTCTGCATTGCGCATTTTGTCTGTCATCTTTATTAATGCAGACTCGTAACGCGGTTACCTGATCTTCATTTTCATGTTCCTCATTTTTATGTTCGTCACTTTTTTCTAGGAATGTATTGGAAAATTTTTCAATTAGTTCATCTTTTGAACATTTAACTATATTTCTGACAAAAAACTCGGACTTGACAACGGGTTTAAATCCTTTAATTTAGAATTTTCATCTCTTACTTCCACGAACAATATTTGTATTGATTTTAGAGTTTAAACTTGTATTATCTGCATTAGTATTTATTCATGATCTTTTTTTGTTGCGATCAATAACTGCAAATGGCATCTCAAAATTTTCAGTATCAGATTCACTCAACATAGTGGTTTGATGGATGGATGGTTGAAACATGGATAGATGAATGACCTAACGATGAATTTTTCTTGAATACGTGAAAGTATGGGGGTGATAGATATTTGGCGATAATCTATTGGTGATGAAGGGTATTTTGTTTTAGGAATTGGATGAATTGAACTGGATTCCCATTGTAATGGGATGAATGAATGCATTAAGCAGTGATTGTAGAGTGAACTTAAGGTGCTGGAGATGAATGGAGCGATGATTTGTAGAAACCATGCTGGTAGACTGTCTGGATCTGTACCGGATGGACAGGCCTTCGTTAGCATATGCAGGACGGAGTATGGAGTATGTTGATGTTGATGACGACTATTGATAGTTGTAGCTTTTGTTGGTAGAGTTTTGTAGGACGGGTCGGTTGACATGGAAGCAAAGTGGGTGTTGAGTGTGTTGGCATCAATTTGCTGTGAAGTTGACGTGTTGAATGATTAGTCAGAGCCTCTGATTTTGTTGACTTGGTCCCGCATGGCTTTGCTTCCACGCTTACTGTTAGAGAAAGTTTTTGAGTTGAAGTTGAGGATGAGTTTGTTGATATATTTGGTGGCTTTGAGGATGGATCCTGATCTCATGAATTTATTTTTTTTGCGAAGTAGATATTTGATGAATGGGCTAATGATCTGATCGTGATGTTTGATGTTGGGTAGTACGTGTTGTAAGTTGTGTTGATGATTTTGTAAAAGTTATAACAGTGTTGCAATAAATTGTCAATAGAGTTAGTTATGAACGTAAAATATCGTTAATAATATTATTATTATTATCATTGGCACCATTGTTAATATTATTATTATTGTTACAAGTATTATTACTTTTAGTAAGATCATTGTTATTTTTAATATTATCAAAATTAATGGTGTTATTTTTAAAAATTGCTGGTAGAGTATTGAGAAGTCAATGTTGTTGATATATTGAAAGTAAGCACTTCTCTGTGATGGATGACGACGGCAAAACGAGATGTTTTTTCTCGTGGTGTTGTTTTTCGATGGTGAATTAGTTGGTGGAGGATCAGCAACCACCCTAAGATGATGTGTTGAAGCGTGTAGCCTATAAGTGTGAGTGATGTCCAGGTTTACATTTATCCTATATATTCTGTCAAGGTTGTGACCTTGGTTGGTGGGATTCCAGAATATAGGGTGTAGACCTGTTTGAAAGATGGAATGATGGTTGAGTTGATTGAAGTCACCTCCAATGACGAGTTTGAGTCGCTCCCAAACGCAGTGTTAGAGAGTTCATCGATGTAACCCATCAAGGTGGAGATCTCGTATGATGGATGATTTGGTGGATGATAGACAGCGCAGATGAAGTATGGTTCACTGTCAATAATGCACTTGAGACAATGGGTTTCCAGTGCATCATTGATAGCATGAGGCGAAACGATGTGAATTTGAGAAGAGATGGATGACTTCGAATAGATGATAACGCCTCCTTCACGTTGCCTGCCAGGGCGGTCTTTTCTGAAGAGTGTGTAGCCATCTATTGCGATCAAACCATCAGGGTGATTTGGCATAAGCCATGACTCTGTGATGATAATGATGTCAGGGTGGAGATGATACACATCACATCTTAAATGCTCAATAGCAGGTGGTTTGACAATGCTAGTGTCATTCAAAATGTAGATTGTGGGTGGATGATGACATGGGGTGATTTTATCTGGGTTGTAAGTCGTAGTGTTTGATGTTGATGAGGTTGGGATGATTAGGGGAGGAGCGTCGGCTGAGATGGTTGCTTCTTTTATAAGTTGATGAAACTACAACTGGTATTACTGACGGGGGTGTTGATGTTGAAGTTGTTGTAGAGTGCTGTAGCGATTGAAGAAAAGAGGAGAGGTTTTGATGTTGGTGATGATCTGAGTTTCAAATTTAGTTGAGGAAAAGAGATTTTCTTATGGTCTTTTGATGGCGAATTTGTCGGGTTGAAATTCAAGCAGTTGTTGGCGTGTGTATTGGATCATTTGCGTGATGATAAGAGCGATAACTTGCACTGTGTAGATAAAAGTAAAAACGGATAAAAAAAGTTAATAAAACAGAAGACTAGAAACTTAATTAAAAAATTGAAATTAGCTAAAAATGAAGTGAAATTGTTATTTAAATTATATTAAATTAGATTAAATTGATGTCCTGGGTGTGATATAAAACTGCATCTACGCTGCCTTGCAGGCTTTTGAGCAAAAGGCTAGGCCCACCGCTTATAACTGGTGGTTGGCGTCATAACAAGACAAGGGTTGAACAGAGTGAGCAGGAAATAAAAAAATATTCAGATGCGGTTAAAGGAAAAGTTGATAAGTTGTCATTAGATGTCAAACAGGTACAAAAAACAATTGTTGATACCTCATCTAAAATTGAATTTCTAAATGACAGAGAAAAGAGGATAAATAATGTGATCCTATATAATTTGCAAGAAAAAGGGGTTAACACGAAAGAGGTTGTTAAAAATTTATTGAAAGAAATATCAGAGATTGGTTTAGAAACAGAGGGAATTGAAATTTCTAGACTGGGCAGAAAAATGGAAGATGATCAAAAATCTAGACCAGTTTTGATTCAGTTTGCAAACATCAATACCAAAAATTTGTTGCTTGCAAATTGTTATAAACTCAAAAAATCAGCAATTTTAAACAAAGTAATCGTCAATCATGATCTTTCCAAGGAAGAAAGAAGTAACAACAGAAATCTTTTGGAAGAAAAAAGGAAAGAAATAAGTGCCAAAGAGGCTCAAAGAAAAACCAGGTGATTTTTATGTGGTTGCTGTTAGAAAGCAAAATTTAGAGATACAAAAAATTTAAGTCAGACAAATTTGAAACATTTAAGAATTATGATGTCCAATGTAGATACTTTGTCTAATAAGTTTGGAGATTTACAATCCTTGTTGGGAAGTTTAAAATGATTTAATTGCCTTAATGGAGGTGAATCCCAAAAATTTTAAAAAATAATAGAGTTTTGTCTGAATACAATTTGCAGGGGTACTCAAGTTTGGCATCTAGGTTTTCTGATGTTGGTAGAAGGGGACTTTTGCTGTTTTTTAAAAAGTCTTTGTTGGTTTCAGAAGTTGGTATGGTCTCAGAATTCAAAGAATATATGACAGTGAAGGTTTGCATTTCTGGTAGATTTTAAATATTCTGTTTGTATACAGAAGCTCCACATCCAGTGTTGAAAATAACATTCATCTATTAACACTGATTAATGATAGTCTAGCATTGCCAGGTGATTTTTTAATGTTTGGGGATTTCAATTTACCTGGAATAGACTGGGATACGTACAGCTGCGGTGGAGGTGAAGAGAAATTTGAAAACAAATTTTTAGATATCCTTAAAAATAAATTTTTGTTAAAACACATTAACCAGCCAACAAGATTTAGATTTGGTCAGTCTGCAAATATATTGGATTTAGTGATTTCATCACAAGATTTTGTTAAAAACGTGAAATTTTATTCACCTCTTGGAAACAGTGATCACTCTGTGGTTGAATTTATGATTGCTGGTTTTGGACTTTTAACAGATATGAACTTGAAAAACGTTTTGCTTCTATCTAGGCGATTACAATGGTTTGAAGTTGGCTCTGTTACCATCAGTGATTGATGTGTTTACAGAGGATAAAAATGTCGAGGATGACTGGAAGATTTATAAAGATAAACTGAGTTGTGGTACTCTTGATCGTAATGGTAGTGGGATGTCACGCCGCATCAATATAGAGGCAAGGAGATGCCATTTATTCCAGGCTGCACGTATGCGTGCTCGAACGGCAGCTTCAGCTGTTCCAGCACAATCCAGAACATCCCCTAGATATTGAAACGATATGACTTCTCTACCTTAATGGCTTCAAAGACAGTGCTATTTCGAATTTATTGTTGAGAATTGCACTGTTTTTGAAGCCATTAAGATAGAGAAATCTGTATAAATCTGTGATACGTCCGGTGTTGTTATATGGTGCAGAAACATGGCCAATGACAACCAAACTGGAACAACAACTCCAACGAACCGACATGAAAATGTTCCGATGGATGCAACGAATTAGTCTGAAGGACCACAGTGAATTGATGTTATAAAGGACGAATGCCGGCAACACTGTCTGCGATGGTTTGGTCATGTCAAACGAGGTGGAAACAGTGCCATAATTTTTCTTGCAGATGTTGAAGTACCTGGCTCACGTCCCAAAGGCCGTCCAAAGAAGTCCTGATCGCAAACAATCGAGAAAGACATGAAAGCTCTACATTTAAATGATATGGATACAACTGATCGTCTAATTTGGCGCAAAAAGTTGATGGCAAAAAAACAACGTCCTACCTTTGGAAACTGGGTCTCTGGACGCTAAACGAAGATTGATGGATTGATTAAATTAGATTAATTTGAAATGTTTACGATACCAAAAAAAACAATATGCTAATTTTGGCAGTTTTAGACATGGCAAATAGAATTATAATGTTTATAAGAGGATTGTTGGGATTGGTCTGTTGAATAAAGTAGATGAAGTCTATGAAATGATTTATGGATGGTCTTAACATGTTGGTTCTGTGTGAAACATGGCATGTATCTGAAGGTAATATTTCGGTTTACTTAGCTATGCCACCTAGTTTCTCATTTGTGGATTACGTCGGACCAAACGACCCATGTCACGAAGGATTGGTGATTTACTTTCGAAATTATTATAAATATAAAAAGATAAATCTATCTTTTGTTTTCCAAGTTTGAGACTGGGGCCATCAGATTGAAGATTGGGATTGATCAGTTTTGTTTAATTGCCCTCTGTAGACCTGGCTCGGAACGGATAACTTCAGTATTCTTTGAAGAGTTTATTTCTATGTTGGAGTTAATTACAATGTCGGAGGCTCGTATTGTTGTTATGGGTGATTTTAACATTGAACAGTCCTATTACTCTACGATTACATGGAATGCTTGATATTGTTACAAAGGTGAAGCCGAGATAAGAACTAGTAGTTAGAAATTGTGTGGAGCGCTTGCAATTTAGTTAGAAGGCGTAAATAATTAAAACGGTTGTTAATAAAAGTCACGTGACACACTTACTAGCGGATCGGTAGCTATATAAAGAACTCCAAGAGACACAAGAGAGACAGAGGGACAGAAGAGAGAGACACACACAAGAGATATGAGAACAGGTAAGAAAAAGACGAAACAACAGTGGACGTAGACGTCGTAAATGTGATTTACGTAGTTATTTTGATTAATTTATTGTTTCCATTACTGCTTTTATTAAATAAATGTTCAACTTAGTTTGCGTTTAAAGTAGTTGTGTTCATCTATCGGAAATCTCGAACCTACGGATAAACGAATTCTTGACTGTCATTGGAAGGTAAAACACGGTGTTGGAAATATAGCGAGTACTGAAGCTATAACATCGGTGTTGGTAGTTACGAGGTCGAAGAGGTTACAAAACTGGTGTTAGAAGTGGGATCTTTAGGAGACTACACACTGGTGACAGAGGTAAGATTTTGATAGCTGGAAACTTACTGCAGTAAAGAACGCCAGGACTAGGAGAACACAATACAATTAGTCCGTTGAGAGAAGCTTAATTATTGACGTTTGGTTGTAATCCGTAATTTACCCGTCTTATTTATTGTGCTGTATTCTAACGATTTTAACAATTAATAAAACGAGTGATTGATTACGGCAATACACACAAGTAATTGCCAGCACTGTTTTCTTTCTGATAAAGTTCATCTGAAATAAGTCTGTTCAGGAGTCAAGAATATACGTAGAGAGAAATAACCACAACCTACAAGTACAAGGGGTCGGTTATAACAATTGATGTCAGAAGTGGGATAGTTAGAAGAGGTGTTCCAGCTGGCTAATCATGTTAATCAACAAAAGCTTATGTCTGGTTTGTTCACACAATTTTTCACTTTTTGATACGAAGATTGAAGATCCGTGTTCAGTTAAATAAGTGCGAGAGTGGAAGGACCTGAATGAAAGATGTTTTGTTGAAGCACTGGAGAATTTTTCTGTGGCGAATAAATGTCAAACTGATAATGTTAATCATGAATTTGCTGTGTTGAGTAGTGAAATAAAACGAATTTTTGATGATTTGATGCTTATGCGGGTGATTTATCTTAAACAGACAAATGCTGCACCTTGGTTTGGGAGCGAGTGTAGACGTCCGGAAATTGAGAATCTAAGGAACTGGGAGCTCTCATTGAAGCCTAAAATTAAACTTTTTTCTGACAAGCGTACACATTATTGGAACAATATCGTAAATAGTAACAAAAATAAGAAAAATCTTTGGTATGCTGCCAATAAGATGTTGGGTCAAAGTTTGGTAAACATTTCTTTTAGTAATGAAACTCTAAATGCTGATCAAATTTTACAATTTTTGATGATAAAATTGCATGGACAATTAAAACAACAAGTGCACATCCTGATGTTTGGTTTCATGCTGTCTCGATGTTTGATAAATGTACGTTTTCCTGCTTTCTGTTGGTTCCTGAAATTCAGTTGAGGGAAACGATACTATAATCTCCAACGAAAACATGCAGATTGGACATGATCTCCACGCGTATCTTTAAAAGATACTTGGACTCATTTATATGTTTTCTGACGAGTTTCATAAACTTTTGTTAACGTGTTGGTAAATTTGTAAATTTTTTCCAACTCTAAGCATGCGATGATTCAACCGATCTTGAAAAAGGCTAACTCGGATTCAAATGTGGTGAGTAACTATAGACCAATATCAAACCTTTTCTTTATTTCAAAGGTTTTGGAGCGTGTCATTGTGGTTTTTCTGACGAAATATCTAACAGCAAACAATTTCATACCAATCAACCAATCGGCCTTAGACGCTACCATTCAACTGAGACTGCATTGGTTCATGTATTGTCAAACTTTTTTGCGCGTATAGCTGATTGGAAGATAACTACTCTTTTTTTCTTGATCTTCTACATTCGACTAAGTTAATCACAACAAACTTTTTTGAAAAATTGCATAATAATTTTGGAGTGTCAGGACTTTTCCTTGCCGTGTCATACTTAATAGGTCGAACTCTACAGGTTTTGTTTAGAAAAGTTTTATCAGCTGCCAAGAAGGATCAGGAATCAGTGTTAGGACCAGTTTTGTTTTTGCTCTATACTGCGGATATAATTAAAATAATGAATTTGCATGGACTTTTCAGATGTTTGATGGACATTGAACGTTGGGTGTTGAGGAATTCATTGAGGTAAAACCGGGGTAAAACCCAGATGCTTCCTGGCTGCAGTTGTCGAGACTTGATATAACCTCGATTGAGGTTGGTGACGTTGAGGTGTAATTTGTTTCTACAGCCATAAATTTGGGTGTTTGGTTGGATAGCAGGCTCTCAATGAAAGATCATATTAAATCGCTTGCAATTGCAAGTATGATCATCTCAGGATTCGACACTATTTAAACAGATCTGCCATGGAAACATTGATACATGCTTTTGTTACATCTAGGGTGGATTATTGTAGCAGTTTGTACTTTAAACTACTTGACAAGCTGCACTTCGGTCAATTCAAAATCGAGCTGCAACCCTTGTCACCAAAAATCTGAAGTTTGATCTTAAACGAGCTATACTGGCGAAAATTTGAAAAGAGGATAATTTTCAGAATTGCTGTGTTGAGGTTTCGGTCATTACATGGCTTGATATTACAGTATTTGACATGCAAGTTTATCATAAAAAACATCTGTTTCGGGTGTGAACTTAAGATCAGTTGATATGACTTTCTGGTTGTGCTAGCAACGAATTTACAAATTTGATCACGAAATATTACTGGAACAGTCTACTGGCTTTTTTTAAAGAAGACAAAATCTATCTTTGATTTTGTTTAAAGAGGAGCTTAAGATTAACTTATTTTTGCAGAACTAACAATGAACTAACAGAAAAGTAAATCGTAAAGAATCTTACCTCGAGTTACTTAGGCCAATCTAAAAAATGATCAACAGAGTCACACTAAATCAGATCCGCAGTAATTTAGATGGTGTCATGTGCTAGAACTAAGGTAGACTTTGCAAACAAAAATTTGTATAAAGTTTTAATATTGAAGAATGACAGATGCCGAGATATTGATTTATTTATTTTTTAAACATGATATTCATAAAAATATATCAATCTTTTCTAAGCATGTTGATATTTTATTGTCTCACTTTAAAATATTTGGAATCAACAAGGAAATCTCAGAAGTATAATTGAAGCGGTATAACATTGAAAGTTCAGTTTAATTAGAAGAATTAAGTTATTTTATCTAGGATCAACGAGAGGATAGATAAAACTGAGAGAGAAAGAGGAAACCTTTTAACCTTTAAATAGAAAGCAGAGCATACTGTTGTAACTCTTAAACGCTCGTAACTACCAACACCAATGTTATAACTTCAATGATTTTTATATCAACACTATTTATGATAGATGAACACAACTGCTTTAAACGTAAACTTTGTTCAACGTTTATTTGAATTACAAAAATAATAGAAATTCTAAAATAATCCAAGTAATTACATAAATCACAATTACAACTTCGCACCAAATTTCGCTACAAACCTCGCTGGAGACCTGTGTCTCCGCTGGACCTTATATAGCCTCTACGGTAGATTTTTACGATCAAAACATTACAAATATAGCAAAGATAAAAAACATAACAAACATTCAAGATAACAAATAATATAGCGCAATTTAATCATTGCAGCGGTTATAACATTCTTGACACCGTTAGTCCCTAACGTAGGCGTTATTTCTTCTTTTATCCGATAAATTGGGGATAACCTGTCTAAATGCTCGGCCTTCATTTTTTCTCGTTGTTTTTCACGATCTCAGGTCCTGTAGATCACACATATATCTTGTTAATGACCTTCTTCCGATATTTTCAATTTTTTGAAAGTTTCTTCGACATCGCCTTTTTCTTCGCCGGAGGTTTTCTTTGTTCTTGAAACTTGCATTATTTTTTTCCGTGTCACGCCGGGTTTTCGTTGTTGCGGTTCCCATAGCCATAGGCAGACGTTATGGTTCTTTCTTGATTTTGTTGGCACTTGAAGCAAGTGCAATCTATCTACTGATTTTACGAAGTGTCGAATGACCAAACGAAGAGTTTAGCTGCATGTTGTAATATTTGCTGTTGACATCTTTTTTACCGATTAGTGATAGAGCGATACAAATAGCATTTTCATCAGCTATGAAGCCGTCGTTAATGCCATTATCCGGGTAGACGAGAACCAAGCTTTCTTTCCAGGTGCATGTTGGAGGGGTTATCTCAAAACTTGAATCATCGTCTGTCACCAATTCATGTCTTAAGTGAACGTCCGCTTCAACGTTAACTTCCCCCTCACGGACATCTTTACCATTTAAATAATCGTTGTCGCTGTTTGAAAGAAAAGTAATAGAAACACTAAACTATTCCAAGTAACTACTTAAATCTATAAACTAATCCAACTACATAAATCACAATTACAACTTCGCATCAAATCTGCAGA
>NW_008704475.1:1120314-1253384 GCF_000326865.2 Helobdella robusta | reverse complement strand
CGTAAAGCATAGGAATTATCTAAGAAAAATTTTGGGCAAATATACCGAGTTTCTTTTAAACTAAATATATAGGTAACAATAACAGCTGGAAAAATTTTGTTGATGAAAACAGATTTTTCAGGCTTCACAATGTAACGCATGAATGTCTGAAATCAAACTATGAATAAAAGCAATTTCTAGATAAAAGATGAGTTTATCATTTCTATACTGTTAATTGGTTATCCGTTGTGTCTGTTCATATGAAATTCTTTTTCAAAATTTATCAAACTTTAACTATTAATTTTTTTCATAATATATGCTCGTAATTTGATATAGTTACTAAAACTAAAACACCTATTTTTGCCAGTTTGAAACTGTTAGTGAATATTCCTGAGAAATTGTTCAGTTGAAAGATACAATTAAAAATATGGAAGTATGTTTGTTTTTTTTTTATTTTATAAAAACAAAAGTTTACGTTAAAATTAATTCATTTTAAAAAAGAATTTTTTATAGAAATTTAGTATTGTATTTGTCATATCATATTTTTTTCCAAAATCGATTTTGCTGGGAGCCAAGCGATGTTGGCACCATACTTCAACATACATACGTTTGTACAAAAAATCTCATAATATATATATATATATATAATATGCATTCATATACTATATAACTATAGCTATAAACATACATATTATATATACATATATACAATAACATAGCCACATATGAGCACATAAATATAAATATACAAACTTACATACAGATGGATACATAAATACATTTACATGACGAGAAAGAAGAGAATTAAGATTAAATGAATAGTTAATAACACCGACACTTGTTCGCCTATTTGCATAGAATAAAAAGTCAAAACTAACTTCTGACTCTGACGAGAAAATGCTTCTACTTTTTTTCCTTCCCTAAATCTGCTTTTTGTGTCCCTAGTCTACTTTTTGGCTCTAAGGCACTTGCCTTGTTTGCCTAATGGTTAATCCGGCACTGATCGTCAATGCATCATTTATTGATTTAGAATTATTCTATATTTATTCTATATTTTTAATATTATTAAAAATATATATAAATAAATTCTAAAAAGGATCATAAAATTCTAATGAAAAATTTTAACAACAGAAAACTTGAAAAAATTTTTTTTTATTAAATTTGATAGTTGTCAAGGGGGCAACAACAGCGTCAAAATTGTGAAGCGTGAAATAAACTTTATTAATTATTATTATTATTGTTATTATTATTATAACGTATTATAAAAGAGTTTGCCGTTTTGTTTAACTTATTGATTTTATTACGTATCTTCGGTTTTATTTCGAGTTATACAGTTTTAATTGAGTTAATTTGAAAAAAAATATTATACGGGTTATTAAGTATATTATAGGAGTATAAGAGTCCAGTACTTTTAAAAATTAAATTTTATTGTGTTTTATATTTTACTACTATTTCAATATTTGACTTAATGTCCATACTGTAATAAGTCGTTTATTAACCGCCACTACATGGCATTAAAGTTAAAGGCACTTCGAATTTTAACAATGCACGTTCTACTAAAGTCTAACGTTAACATTTTGCCAAATATATTCAACTCAAACTCGTTAATTAATTTTTCATTTATTTCCGACAATAATAATTCAATAACTTGCTATTGCGGTAAACAATTTTAAAATGAAAAAGGCCTCAAATTACATCAACGGGTATGTAAAGTTTACCACAACCTTTAATGATCGAATAACTCAAACGAAATCAACAACAACAGCAACACTGCCAGCAACAACACTGACGCCATTAGCAACTTCATCAACAACAACGGTGCCAACAATGATTTGCAACAACAGCGGCATCAATATCTATGGCAACAACAGCGGCATCAATATCTATGGCAACAACAGCAATGACACCGCCTGCAACATTATTATCGAAAACAATATCACAATAGCCTCCCCATTGACAACGGCAACAGAAATGATTCCAACAATAACATCAATATCAAAAGCGACAACAAAATCTTCAACGGCATCGACAACAACGCTATTAACAACAACAAACATATCAGCGATACCATCAGCAGCAGTAACACTGACAAGAAAAAATTCAATAAGAGCATCGACAACAACGGCGTCAACTACAATTTAACATCAACATCAATTACAACATCTGCAGTAACATTAACGTCACGCAAGCATGTTTTGTCAAATTATAGTTCAGTAGCGACTCTGAAAAGATTAACGATTAACCTATAAATCAAAAATTAAAAATTTTCAAGTCAAAACCTTGTAAATCGAAAAGCTTGCAGAAAATGCATAATTTTGCTGTTTAACAGTTGTAAGAGAATTCTATCTAATGTTTATTGGTTAACTAAAAAAAATCAACAAATTATATATTATAATAATTGTTTTTTCTCTTTATTTTACGGCTGTGATTGAAGCCGTTAATTTATAATAATCTAAATTAGGCACTCACTTGTAATTTACGAATATGGAAAATTAAATCTTTCTGAAACTGTGAAACTTTCACTCAAATACAATTTTCCGTAGATAAAACTTTAATTTTATTCGAAGAAATACAGACACAGTGTGCGTGTGCAAGTCAGCATATAAGCTCGGGATTCCCTGTGAGATGTGTACACAGCGCACGTGTTCAATCACAATAGCATAGTAGAGTGCGATAAAAACAAAAAAAACTTATTTGTAAAAGCGTATAAAAGCGAAAACGTGTAAAACAAGTGTCGTTTAAATCGGGGGATAGGTGTATTATCCTTGATTTTGAAAGAGACCAGATCGTCCGCAAAGCCGGAGGTGACAGTTTTTGCTAATACGAACAGCAGTGAATTTCTCCCAGCATCGTCTCTGTTTAGATCAGATCACTTCGTCTTGATATTGCTCTTTTTTACGGAGACACAATCGAATGAACTTGAACTGACTGTCTGCCACGAGACAAACTTCTCGAAGTCAAGGGACTATAAAATATCTAAATATTCTCAAAATCTCAATAACATTTTGATTAACAATGATTATATATATATATATATATACACAGCATACATAAACAATAATTAATACTTTTGAAATTTTCCCTTCAGGTGCCTTGAAACATTTTCATTTATTTACTTGTCAACTTAAATTGGTTGGATCAATTTTACAATTTAATCAACTCGGCAATATCATCGTCATATGCCATTTATTGTGATCATAACTGCAGTTTAAGCTGACTTTATTTCTCCTTGTACTCATCCATTTTAAATTTTATGAATGACGAGCATTGTTATTTATTATTATTAATTTATATCCCGTCCTAATGGCGCTTGGATAAACAATGACTTTTGACGTTTCCGTAAGGAAAAAGATCAACTATGCAATAGGTTCAAAGATCGGTAACCCTATCTATTTTTTTTATTAATAAAAAAATCATAAAATAAAAATATTAATTTTTGTTATCAACACTGGTAGATTGGATACAACAGGTCAGTGGAAGATGAAAATATTCAGACGCTAAATTCTCAGACGCTTCGTTCCATTTCAAAAACCTTTGAACTCCGTGCCTACAGCATTTTACTAATTTGGATAAAGAATACTCTAGGCCGTCTTGAAACAGAAATGGTAAGAAAATGTTTATCTCTACCGATAATCAGCTGTGCCGCCGAAGTTATTTCGTTGCCATATAAAACTTCTGGACTCAATATAAAATTGTTGAAGCATCACGCCGAATTACTAAAACTAAAGCTTTGTGAGTATCTCAAACTAAACCCCAGCGGAGGAATAATTTAGTGTGATTTTAGCAGCGTCCACATAAAAAATCGTCATTCATATTTTAGAGAACAATGAAATAAACTGCCACTAAACGGTGCAATTAAAAATCATCTAGAAATTTTCCACAACACCCCAATAAGTAGAAACCTTCTAGATAACAACAATCAACAACGCTACAACCAATCGCAAAAACCTTCTATCAACATCCAACAACGAATCCTAACAGCATTTCCAACTCGAAGAATTAACAACGGTAACGTCAATCAGCAATGACGATGATGACGATAATGATAATAACAACAACAACATCAACAACAACAATAATAGTGATAATAATAATGATAATATTGAGAACTCTTTTATTGGCCGAAAAACTGATGATGATTATGAAAACTGAAAATAAAATCCAAATAGTTCATTCAATGTAATGAAATATATAAATAAAAGAGTGAAAAATATTTGGAAAAAAATTATAAAATAGATAATTAAATTTAATTGTAAAATATAAAATAAAATAAACTATAAATTACGACATAAGTAAAATCTAAAATATGAAAATAAAATATAAAATGTAGTAAATAAATAAAAATAATATAATATAAACTTATTGAAAGTCAATAAAATGGTAAAACTCTGCTCGTACTTTTAAAATGAGTACAATGATGAATACCATGATGATAGAATAGTATAAAAAAAATGGTTCACGCATAGTTTTTGTCATAGTACATAACATATGGTGACGATATAACATTATTAATTAGACTATGTCGAAATTGGTCAGTTCTTTTTAAATCGATAGAAGATAAATTAAAAAGATTATAAAACCTATTGGTGAGATTTCAGAAGTGTTATTTAAAATATTAAAATTTTTAAAATCTTTTACAAGATTTTTTTTTTATTTATTTATATATTTATTTAATTTATATTGTTTAGAGTTCATAAAGCTCGTATCATGGCAAACGGTCAGTTCGAATACTTCAATCTTTTCCCCGCTGAGGACAGCAATGTCGGGCATCAGGGTACTGAACAAATCAGATATCGGATATACTGATTCTTTTTCTACATTCGCGAAAATGTTGATACCAGGTCTTGCGCTTGCCATTATATTATCTAAAATTACTGTGAGACTCACTATGCACAAAAAAGGCGGTGCAATAAAAGATCACCTAGAAACTTTCCACAACAATTTACAACGTTACAACCTAAGAATTGCAGAAGCCATTTTCATCAAACCTGAAAAACTCGAAGAATTAGCAACAGCAACGTCAATCTGGTCCACCAGCCATCTAACAATGACGATGATGACGACAATTTGTCAATAAATAATGCACCGATGATGACAGTTTAACGTCGAAGTAGATCTATCAGCAATAATTTTCATAAAATGTTTGTTAATAAAAATAGCAAAAGTTTTCATAAAATGTTTGTTAATAAAAATAGAGTTTCAATTTTTTTTCATTGATAAAAATGTTACTAAGACAAATTGAAAAATTTGATTATAAGTTGATTAACACTAATTAATCGGTGGATTTACACACACAAATATATTTGAGTTTGAGTTTGTTGGTAATCGTTGTATTAAGTATTTTATTGCGAATCTAAATAGGATCTCCGGTGCTTTTCCTGCTGCTTTAAACCATCGTGCAATTTCAATGTCAGCCTCTCACTGTCTCAGTTAATAAGGGCTTTTCCGATCCACGTCAATGAGATATTGTTTATTATTATTATAATTTATTATTATCGTTTATTATATCGTCTATTATTATTATTATTATTATTATTATTTGTTATATTTATTATAATATATTATAAGGGCTCATAACAAACGTTTTTCAAATTTTTTTGTGCGTATTCAAATAATAAATTAAAACTAACGGGTTTCTTGCTAGTACAAATAACTTAAATTGGTTCAAAATGTTTTTAGTATTAATAGAAATGCCGCTCATATATTGATTGTATTATTAAAACTATTTTAAATATTGTTTGTAATTAATTTAATTCGCAGGCGTTATTCAAAACTAAAGAAGAGAACTGGCTTGATGAAAAACAGTGTTATCTTCAACAAGTTAATGATTTTCAAAACAAATCGGTGTTTATAATATTATGGCATTGATTTAATACTTAATTAGATAATTCAATATAACTTCAAATTTAGAAAAATGTCACTGCTTCATCGACGCAAACAGAGAAAAGAGTTTTTGATGATTTGGAAAATATAAAGCAACAAAATTCGAATCTTAAAAATGAGGTCGTTATTATTTTGTGCTAGGCATATATTTAATAATGTTTTCTAATTCGTTTATCAGGTTGAAAGATTAAACATTGTTATAAATGATAAGAAAATTCAAATCGAAGTTTTGGAAAAAGAGAAACAGAAATCTAAGAGGTATTAATAAATGGTAGATATAAGATGTAACTCAAAATTACAAATATATTGTTGTATTTCTTGACCTCGAAACTGCCAACACCAATGTTATAATTTTGATAATCTTTCTATTTCCAACACCATTGTTGTAGCTTCCAACGATTGTCAAGTGTTTGTTATACGTAGGTTCAAGATTTCAGTTCCAGAAGTGTTCCAGAAGATGTATACTCCGATATGAGGAGCATTACAGTGTGCCTCCTTTTCCTTTATATATTGGCACAGTTGTGCTACTGTTCCATTCCACTGGTAATTTCGATTTACTCCACATCTCTTGACAGATATGTAAGAGGGCTTGGAAGCCTGCCCTACCAGATGCCTTGATGATATCATTTGTAAGTCCAGACGGACCAGTCGCTTTACCTTCCTTCATTGCTTTCAACGCATCCGTAAGCTTCTCAGCTGTGATGCCCTGAATCGGTCCTTTCACCGGAAGTGCATAAAAGTCAACTCCAGTAGGGTTTGTTTCATTCAATAACTGATTGAAGTAATCCTGCCTGTGTTCCTTCACTTTATTCTGCAAGGTTATTATGGTGCCTTTATTATTCTTTATGCATATCCTTTTTCAGTCTTTTGGCCTGATTTGCTATTCGGTAGACTGACCGACATTTCGCTTCTGTGTTCTTTGATCGGTATGTCTTTTGTTCTTTATCAGTCTCCGCCTTCTGCCATTGATTGAAAGCTGCTTTAAAAATTGCAGTAGCTGTCCTAATCAATAAACCCCAAATAAACATCCATCATAAATCATCTTCAGTGCAGGTTTGGTTTATATAGTTTTTTTTAAGCAAACAAAGTTGATTCTTTAGCAAAGTGAGTTATCAGTTGGTGTCGTATTCCTATCAAAAATCGTACCTCTTAATACGAATGAAGCCTTTTAAGGACCCAAACATATCAATTCTCGCTTGTCTTGGTTTAGCTTCAATTAATTCACTTTCAATCAATTATTTACATTTTTAATACACCTAATTAGACCGCTAGAAATAGCTTGAATTTTTTTCACCGGACCTGCAGAGTAGATTTGTAGTCATCCGCATACTTATGAATCCTCAAACCATGATCTTAAATCAAACCTGGTAAGCCAAACACGTACATGAAAAATAACGTTTAACTAAACACTGATCTTTGTGTTACAACCGTTGGCATTTCCCGCTCAACAAACTCCATGAATGACAATTATAAAGCGAACCAATCAAGCACTACACAACCAATACTAAATGAAATCGACAATCTTTTCAAAAACCATTCTTTTTGAAAATGTTAGTTAATTGTTAACGTAGTTGCAAATAAATTTATTGCTCTTAGAGAAATAATTTAAGTCCGAAAACTTGATATTGTCTTTTGATTAAAATATACGTCGTACTTCTGACGATGTTGTTCTGCTTCGTTTGGTACGGTATGCAGAATCTATTAGGTTTAATATCCTGTCCACCTGGTGGTGTCGTCATCATAGTTGGAGATTTATTCAATTCAAATTTCATTTAACAACTTTTGAGCATGTATATAGTGATGTTTTCATTACTTTCATTCTACTTTAAATTGCGGGGTTTGTAACGTCCGATTTGGTAAACTTTTTGAATTTGTGGGTTTTGCCTAAATTTATGACGACCAGTAATAGCAAAATTTTCGTTAAAGTTAGCAACGCCAGTAGCAAGCGATCTTATTGATCCAAAGGTGCATTTTAAAAAATTTTAGTTGCGAGAAAACTTATTTTTCAACAAGTCTTTTCGGTTATAAATAAAAAAAAAATATATTCGTTTACAAAGAATCCAAATAAAAAATTTAGAAATATCGTAGACCTTTATTTTATCTCTAATAAAAAATGGTTTGACCAAATCAGCCAATGATTTTGTTTAATGGATTTTGTTACAAATTATAAATAATTTCAACATGGTTGTTTAACAATATTTATGACGCATACTTGTTTCCATTTGAAAGATTTCTAGAAACTTTGGTACCATTAGCCACAGTCAATAAATTAAATATGAAAATTGTGGATCTGAATACAAAATTGCAGGTTAATTGAAAAATCGTTCATTATTTAATATCGATATTTTGTTACATAATTTTGAGAACAGAGTATTAAAATGAGTGTTTAGCTGATACTGTTTTTAGATATCTACTCTTGTTTTTTTTTTTACTTTTTTTTTAAATTCTCTTTTACGTTTTTTTTATAGGTATCCTTTTTTCATTCTTTATTTTCAAAAAAAGCTGGTGACCCAAAGACGTGACTTGGTTTCTTTAACAAATATATCTTTTTTATAATTTTTTAAAAGTTTATTGGGCCGCCATAACAGAAAATACATATACTGTTTTACCTACAACAACCTCACAGTGCAAGTAAGTGTTCGTAAATCCATGCATCACATTTAATAAGCAAATCAAAGCCAACAGGACAGGGAATTATCATCAGTGTCAAGGCCCATAAGCCTCACATTGTATGTCGGAAAGTTAATAGAAAAGATTATCAAAATAGATTGAGTTGGTTGTTAGAGAAAACGGAGTTCTAAATAAAAACCAGGCAGGTTTTAGACCTGTAAGATATACTGCTGATCAATGCTTACGGTTAAAAAATAAAAATACATGAGAGAAAAATATACTGATTCAATTTGACTTTTCAAATACTACTGCATAGAAACTTATAGAACAAATGATAGATTGTGGTGTGCCCAATACATCATTATCTTCATCAAAACATGAAAGCAACATAGAACTTTGGTGAATCAAAAAGTAAAATAAAACTAATAAAAGCAGGGTTGCCACAGGAAGCAGTATTATATCTACTACTGTTCTTAATATACAACGATCTATTTAATAAATTCTAAGAAAAGTCACTGATTTGTGCATTTGCAAATGATTTGGTAAAAGCGCAGCAAGACAGCTGCAGAGGGAAAAAATAATATTAAAATCTCAAAAAGAGATCGGCGCAGTATCTACATAAAGTAAAAATGTTAGAATGAAGAGGAACATAAAAAGTGTAGTGCCACAATTTTCACAACAGATGTAAAATGGACAATGGACATGCCATTTCAAAATCAATGGTGTATCAATTACGTTTGAGGGAACTCTAGCGTTCTAAAGCGCTAATAGACATGCTGCGCAATTTGGGTATTTTAGACGTGACTTGGTTTCTTTAACAAATATATTTTTTTATAATTTTTTAAAATGTTATTTTGTTTTATATTATTATTTAATAATATTTTAAAATATTTTCAAGTAAATTTTTATTTTTTTGAAATTTTTCAAAGAATTATTTAAATTTATTTATTCTAACTTGTTTTTGTAGTTAAATTATTTGGTAGTTGCCAAAATAATTTACTCATTAGAAACATTTGCTGTACGATGTTTTTGAAGTTTAAAATCTTCTTTTTGCTGCTCATACAAACTTGTACAATCATTTAAATGTATTAATCTCTTTTTCATTTTTTCATTTTCTGCCATTTTGTTTAATTGTAATTGTTTCTAAACTTTTTTTCTGACCGGGCAAGTGGTCTGTGTGGTCCCCTTGTCAGTTGCGTAATAAATAAAATAAAATAAGTTTTTGGCTACGGTGGGAGGCTGGATTTGTTACAAAATGATACAAAAATTGTTGCAACTGATACAAAAATTGAAATAAATTATTCTTATGTGGAAACTGTAACTTTGTATCTTTTTTACGTCTCAGTTAGTATTCGAACGTTTTATTATTCATCAGTGTTGGACTTTTTACGAATAAGTCATACATTTAATTAATGTTTTACGCTTTGTCCTGGGTATGACATAAAACTGCATCCACGCTGCCTTGCGTGCTTTTGAGCGAAAGGCTAGGCCCACCGCTTATAACTGGTGGTTGTCATCAGGATGGGTGTCTGGATGTAAAAACTTTTCCCCAAATTACTCTTATGCCATCACAAAGAAAAACAACGGCCCCTAGTCCCCAGCAGGCCTTAAGTGGTCAAGGGGTGCTATGGTACTTAGACTTGGAACGCTCAATGTTGGATCACTGACTGGCCGCAGCATGGAAATTGCAGAAATGCTCGAGCGTAGAAGGATTGACATCTGCTGCCTTCAGGAAACCCGATGGAAATTGCATGGTGTCGGTCATGTCAACTCAGACAAAGAAAAATGTAAACTATTCTGGAATGGTCAAAAGACGGCCAAAATGGTTTTGGAATTTTTGTCAGAGAACCGCTAGCCCAAGAAGTACTGGATATTAAAAGGATTAATTCACGTCTCATGTGGATCAAACTTCGCATAGAAAAGCAAACAATGATTATTTTTTCTGCATACGCACCACAGACAGGCGAATCAGAAGAGATGAAAAATGACTTCTGGACTGCATTCTTTGACACCATCTCAACAATACCAAAATCTGAAACAGTCCTGATTGGAGGCGATCTCAATGGCCACGTTGGAGAGAAAACAGATGGTTTTGACAACGTGCATGGCGGTTTTGGCTATGGAAAACGGAATGAAGATGGCAACCGCATCCTTGAGTTTGCTGAAAGTCACGGGTTTTGTTTACTGAAGACATATTTTAGAAAGAGGTTAAAACATCTCATAACATACAAAAGTGGACCATCAGCCACGCAAATTGATTTCTTCGCTGTCAAGCAACAACACCGAAGGCTATTCAAAAACGTCGAAGTTATACTTGGCGAATAATGTGTCGCCCAACATAGACTCCTTGTGGCAGACCTGGTTGTCGAACTGTCAAAACATAAGTCTAAACAAATGCCTTGGAAAATCAAAACGTGGAAGCTGAAAAGCAATATTCATCGAGAAAAATTTCAACAGATTGTCGCCACACAGTTAGACCACCAATCGCAAGCCAGTACAGATTGGAGTACATACAAAACCGTTATAATGAACGCGGCAACTACAGTTTGTGAGAAAACTGGTACAAAACGTCAGCATGAACGTGACACTTGGTGTTGAAATGACAGTGTACAAAATGCAATAGCTGAAAAGAAAGTTGCATACAAGCAATGGCAAAAATCAAAGTCTGTTAATGACCATAAAATTTTCCGTGAGAAGAACAACTATGTAAGAAGTCAAGTTGCACTGGCTCGGACAGATCAGTGCAGAGAGTGGCTCACTAAAAGCAAAGGTGAACAAATGAAATCTCTGTATCGTATAGCAAAACGAGCAAAGCGTACGAAAAAAGACATAGTTGGTGCCTCATTTATCAGAAATGACAAAAATGAGATGGTTCTTGAACAAGATGAAATCAAGCTACCGTGGAGAGAATACTTCAATCGTCTGTTAAACGAAACAAATCCCATCAATGTCAATTTTGACGCTCCACCCATCGAAGGTCCGATTCCGAACATCACTGTTGAGGAGCTTACAGAAGCTATGAAAGATGGAAAGGCAGCAGGGCCCTCTGGACTCACAAATGACATTATCAAAGCATCTGGTACTGCAGGTATCCAAACGTTACTACAACTTTGCCGTGAAATCTTGAGAAATTGCTCAATGCCGACTGAATGGAACCATAGCATGACAGTCCCGCTATACAAAGGCATATGTGATCCATTGAACTGTTCATCATATCGGGGTATACGTCTGTTAGAACACTCCGTGAAAATTGTGGAGAAAATCATTGAGAGAAGATTAACGTCGTGCATCACAATTGGAAATTATCAATTTGGTTTTACGAATACTAAGACTCTCGTCAGCACAACGGTTGTCTGAGCAGAATGCAGCACAGATGTTTGAAGATTGGAACACCAGACTCGCTGATCATGAATTCAAAGTCAACATCAGCAAAACCAAAACAAGGAACACTGGTGAACCCATCCAATCCACAGCTACTGGACGATGGCCCTGTTCAGTTTGTAAAGCTGGTGTAGGTAACAATTCAATCAAGTGTCAGCAGTGTAACCAGTGGTGTCACAAACGTTGTTCAAAAATAATTGGTACTTTATCTAAAGTGTTTAATTTTGTTTTTCCTGCTTGCATCAATCCACAACAACAAATTCGAAATAGCACTATTTTGGAAGCCATTAAAATAGAGAAAATCACATTGTTTCAATATCTAGGGAATGTTCTGGATTGTACTGGAACAGCTGAAGCTGCCGTTCGAGCACGCATACGTGCAGCCTGGAATAAATGGCATTTCCTTGCCTCTATATTGATGCGGCGTGACATTCCACTACCACTACGATCAAGACTTTATAAATCGGTGATACGTCCGGTGTTGTTATATGGTGCAGAAACATGGCCAATGACAACCAAACTGGAACAACTCCAACGAACCGACATGAAAATGCTCCGATAGATGCAACGAATTAGTCTGAAGGACCACATCAAATCTACCAAAATCCTGCGTCGTGCTGGTTTGGATGATATAGAGGACGAATGCCGGCAACACCGTCTGCGGTGGTTTGGTCATGTCAAACGAAGTGGAAATAGTGCCATAGCTTCTCTTGCAGATGTTGAAGTACCTGGCACACGTCCCAAAGGCCGTCCAAAGAAGTCCTGGTCGCAAACAATCGAGCAAGACATGAAAGCTCTAAATTTAAATGAAATGGATATAACTGATCGTCTAATTTGGCAAAAAAGTTGATGGCAAAGAAAACAGCGTCCTACCTTGAGAAACCGGGTCTCTGGACGCAAAACGAAGATTGATTGATTGATTGATTAACTTGTTTTTGTATTTATCTATATTTTAGAAGTGATTTAGATTTATCTATATTTTTATAATAAAAATTTATTGAATTTTTCAATTTTAATTGGTTTTTTTTTCGAAATTAAAAAAAATTATGTTCCTATTTTAAAAGTAATTTATGTTTATTTATATTTTTATAATAAAAACTTTTTATATTTTATTATACTTTCTGCTGGACTACAAAAACAACAATAAGACTTTCAATTCACTGTGTGGACCCTAGACCAGACAAAGAAAAACGCACATGAAGGACTGCAGGTCGTCGTTGTTAAACGGTTCATGAATAAGTTACCCGATATGTCTTCTAGTGTTTACTAGGCTTTAGATGTCATTTATGATAGGCTGCTAAATTTTAGTTAACGTGCTCAATAAATGATGAAGAAAATGGACGTACATAAGCCATGGATAGTTAAATCACATATTAAAAGCAGCTCTAATCTAGAATAACAAAAATTGCACCCAGATCAGCATAAAAAAAGCTCTTACTGATTGCAGAGGATACAAGAAAAAGGCAAAATTGAGAAAAAACTTTTAAAAACCAACAATAGATTGTTTAAAAAGTATACAACTCCCACAAAACTAGACTAGAAGAACAGTGAAGCAAAGACTAGTTTTCAACATAAAAGCCACAAAAAGCTGCATTGGTTGCTGTTATTGAAAATAGCATCCTCCAAGAAACAAAAGTCTACGCAGGAATATAGTGCAATTGTCTAAGTGCAGAAAGAAAATCAATAAAGCTAGCAACTGATTGGTTTCAAAAGTGCAAAAATATGGGAAACCCTAGCTATCATAAAAGAAAGTTTGTCTATGATAAACATACTTGTTAAGAGTCAACGCTAATCACTCAGGTAATAGACGAACAAAACGGTTTCGAGCCACAACAAAGGAAGGTCGTTGTGGGAAAGAGGCAAATGAGAGTGGGTAAAGTGTCCAATGTCCAACAAAAAAAACAAAGAGAAAACAAAATAGTACACAAGGTATAAAACGTAAAAGATAATAATTAAGATCATACCAACCCAACTTACACAGCATGAAAGATGCAGAAATGTGTACACTAAAGCTATTTAAGTTTGCAATGTAACATTGGACAAACAAACAACATATAGGGTCACTTTATAACTGACCTTATATCTGGTGATATTTTATTTGGTTTAAAATCACATTTATATTATTCCTTTATTTTCGATACTATGACGTTTACAGAGAAATTTATCATATATAAGAAAGGGAACGATATACTAAAATTATTCTATCTACCAAATTATTCTCATATACATTAGTAATTTTAATATCTAATATTATGTTCATCTAGCGGCATTTTGTCATCTTTTACATTGTTTTATAAAAAATTTGGTTGTACGTTTTATTTTTTCATTTTTTAACTTTTATATTATATTTTCCTTTATTTAATATTTTTAGATTTAAATATATTAAATATTTTTAAGTAAATTTTTTTAAATTATGCTAAAAATTATTCACTTCATATAAAATATAAAAATTTTGTTTTACACCTTTTTTAGAATTTTATTATATTTCGATATTTTCGTGCTTATTGTCAATTTTAATTTATCTTGATTTTTTTTATAATTAAGATTTATTTTGAAAAAAGTAATTATATATTTAAATTTACTTTGATTTCTAAAATAAAGAAGTTTTAGTTTTTCAATGTTGTTCCAAAATTCTATTATATTTTTTTGTATTTTTAAGTTGGACTACAAAAACGACAATAAAAAATTCTCTTTGTAATGAGACAATAAACAACTTATTGTTAAAACCGACCCCTTGAACTATGGTATGTAGGGTATGGTTATTTCTCTCTACGTGGATTCTTGATTCCTAAGCAGACTTATTTCAGATGACTTTGTTAGAAAGGAAACAGTGCTGGCAATCACTGTTGTGTATTGCCGTAATCGATCATTCGTTCGTTCGATCGTTAAATCGTTAGATTACAGCATAATAACTAATTGACAGGTAAATCACGGAATACAACTATTCGTCAGTAGTTAAGTTTCTCTTGTCCGACTAATTACATTGAGTTCTCTAGTCCTGGTATTCTTTACTGCAGTGAGTTCCATCTATCGGAATCTTATCTCTGTCACCAGTGTGTAATCTTCTGTAATCTTTTTCTAACGTCAGTGTTGTAACCTTTTCGACCCAGTAACCACCAACATCGATGTTATAGCTTCAGTACTCGCTATATCTCCAACACCATGTTGTAGCTTCCAACGATAGTCAAGAGTTCGTTTATCCGTAGGTTCAAGATCTCCGACAGGTGAACACAACTACTTTGAACGCAAACTAAGTCGAACGTTTATTTAATACCAGCCGTAATGGTAACAATAAATTAATCCTAATTACATAAAATCACATTAATCACTTTTACGTCACCCGTCTTCTTCTTTACCCGTACTCCTCGTGTCATTCTCGTCGTTTCTCTACTCTTGGCTTCGTATGTCGTCCTATTTATACAGCTTTCTTTTACAATGCATAGATAGATAATTATTGTCATAATTATGGAGCGCTGTATTTATAACAGTATTATGACGGTCATTATATAGGTAGGTCATCGCCGTTAAATGGCTCATGGACGAATTGCGTAGTTACAGTCTGCTAGTGTGTACTAGGCTTGACAGTGTCAAATTTTCAATTTCAATGCCATTCAATATCAATTGAAACAACTAGGTTTCATTTTTTTGTAACATTTAAATGTTTAAACTGGTTTTGGATTTATTAAAACTGAAAAAAAATTCATTATAACCATAACTAAGAAATAGACGTTAAACCAAATGAACGTGAGTTTAAAATGGTGAACTTTACGAATTGATAGAATGAAATGATGTTATATGAAATAATTGATAGCCAAAAGCTTAAAACTGAGATTAATGAATAATTGAATAATATTTTTTAAAAAGTACGTTTTTAAAAAAAGCAACATTTCTTATTTTTTTTATTGAAAGATTTTTTTTAATTTAGAACTTATATAAGTTTGGTTCGAGAACCTTATTTATTTATCTAAAATAGAAAAATTAAGTTCCAGGTACAAATACCAAGCTATTAACACACAATCATAAAACTGACCACGTGTAAAAAAATTATATAGGATTGTAAAAGTCACGCTATAAGCAAAGAATAGAAATTCAAGGATCTTAAGCATAGATAATTATATGAAATATAATTTAAATATCCCCCCTTCTTAAGATATATAAAGTGACAATTTATGTGAAAAAATTTGATTTTTTATTCTTTCACAGCCTACTTTGAAAATCAACGGTGACATCTTTCTAAAAATTCTAACTTTTATTTTGTCCATTTTACTTCTATTGAGTTTACTCCCATTCTGGACATAGACCTGATCGCCCACTTTAAATTCGTGTTAAATTTTTGTCAACTCTCTTCTTGTTTATTTCAAAATTTTGCATCGAATTCTTACAGGCCTGTATTCTATCAGCAACTAAATCGCTTGCTGGTAAGTCATCTGGGGTTATAGTTGACTTTATGCCATATAATATGTATTCCGGTTCGAACTATGAATTGTACGATTGTATTTTTGACACATTCGTCTGCAATGACGAAAAATGCCTGTTTTGCTCCACTGTTAAGTTTACATCTTATTCTGTTTACAAGTATTTGGTTTAGTCTTTCTTTCATTTAGTCCATTTGATTGAGGGCAATCTACACATGTAAAAACCACTTGAACGTTCATCTTGTTGAGATACAGCTTGATTCCTGTAGAATTAATTCCAGTGTACTGGTCGGCTAAAAGTATTTTAATCGTATTTTTCTTAGCAATTGTGTCAATTAACTTTATGAAATCTGTTGCACATTGACTTTTTGTGGTGGAGATCTAAGCATATCTACCAAAATGGTCTACTAAAATATGCTTATATTTCTTTGGTTGATCTACTGTATCAATGGACATAATTTTAAATGGTTCTATTGCGGGTCCTAGTTTTGACATTAATCCTATGATTCTATTTTTTCCGGTTTTGTTCTCTAATTTTTTACAAAATTATACAATTAATTGATCATAGTTTTTGAAATAATAGAATGGTCTTATTTTCTCTTACAATTTTCCAGCTCCAATATGTCCATAATATTCATGCGCCTTTTTTATTATTCTTAAACCAAATTTATCACATACAAATATTTTCGAATTGTCTTTCAATTTTTTTTGAATAATACCATGGCGTTTTTCAGTCTTTTTGGAATTTAATTTATAAGTTTAGATAATTATATGAAATGTAATTTACACTTATTTTTATTCATTTGTAAGGAAAACAATTTGTCACTGGCTACTAACGAAAAAATAAATGCGCTATTGAAGAATCAAGTAAATGGATTTTATTAATGTTATATATATGTGTAAAAGTTACTGAACAAGATTATTTTAAATTCATTATTGTTACAACAATTAATACAACATTACAGTTGTAATAGTTGCGTAACTCATTTGATTAATTTATTGTTTTTATATGTAGAGTATGTATAACACTTAATCACGAACTCATTAACTCTTTCTCCACAAAGTTATTAAAGATCTTGTTTCTGTACAAAAATAAACAAATTAATCTTAGTAAATGTATATACTTTAAACCAGAATTTTCAATTTTTATTACTCATTATCAACATCAGTTAATCTATTTTAATCGACAAATTTAAAAAAATCAAATTATATTATTTGTATGCCAGCGTATGCCAGCAATCTACTGATGTACTAAAAATTGTAGAGCTCGATACTAAAACCTGATGTTTTGTGTACAGTATTCTGAGTACAAACAAAAAATGGAATTCCGGAGAAATACCCAAAATCTGCAGAAAAGCCATAAATAAAAGAGATAATAAGAACCGCTGTGCTTGTTTAAATTTTACTAGTTGAAAAAGGGTTCAACAAACAGTCGCTGTAGCAAAGAAAAGATATTTTTTGAACTTTATGTCTAAGCTAAAACCATCAATTTGTAGACTAATATTTAGTGAAATATTTTTGTATTGCATTGTAAATTGATTTCATTGTTAAATAAATATTTTTCTTAACGTTAGTTGATGACATCGGTGAAAAAGTGTGATGAAAAATGTGAGGAACTTTTGAAAATGACCAACATTTTAAATGAGAAAACGAACGAAAATTTTTCTTTAAAAAACGAATTTATAAAAGTAAAGGTTGGTGAGGTCATGTTTATTTGATAAATTGTATAAAATAATAAAATGAAAATATTGAAAATATTAACTTCATTAAAATATTTTTAAACTAAAACTACAGGTTGAAATTACTTCATGCAAAAACCGTGAAAGCCATCTAATAGACAAGTAAACGATTTTAATTATAAATTAGTTCAGTAAACAAAAAAATGAAATTAAAACGATGTATATTTAAAATAATAAAAAAGGTATTTCATCAAAATTGAACATGCTTTTTGTGCTACTTTTTTTAATATTTTAAACGAAAGGCATCAAAGTAAAAATAATTTCTAATATTCGTGAAAAAGCTTTTAATTAAGAATAACATTATATGGCAGTAGAAAATAAACTGCCATATGACGTTTTGTACCAGTTTTCCCTGTATGAATTGATGGTGGAATGACAGTGTACAAAATGCAATAGCTGAAAAGAAAGCTGCATACAAGCAATGGCAAAAATCAAAGTCTGTTGATGACCACAAAAGTTTTCGTGAGAAGAACAACTATGCAAGACGCCAAGTCGCACTGGCTCGGACAGATCAGTGCAGAGAGTGGCTCACTAAAAGCAAAGGTAAACAAATGAAATTTTTGTATTGTATAGCAAAACAAGCAAAGCGTACGAAAAAAGACATAGTTGGTGCCTCGTGTACCAAAAACGACAAAAATGAGATGGTTCTTAAACAAGATAAGATCAAACTACAGTGGAAATAATATTTTAACCGTCTGTTAAATAAAACAAGTCCCATCAATGTCAATTTTGACGCTCCACCCATCGAAGGTCCGATTCCGAACATCACTGTTGAGGAGCTTACAGAAGCTCTGAAAGATGGAAAGGCAGCAGGGCCCTCTGGACTCACAAATGACATTATCAAAGCATCTGGTACTGCAGGTATCCTAACGTTACTACAACTTTGCCGTGAAGTGTGGAGAAATTGCTCGATGCCGACTGAATGGAACTATAGCATGACAGTCCCGATATACAAAGAAAAAGATGATCCATTGAACTGTTCTTTATACGTATACGTCTGTTAGAACACTCCGTGAAAATTGTGGAGAAAATTATTGAAAGAAGATTAACGTCGTGCATCACAATTTTAAATTTGGTTTTCTAGAGGGAAATCAACAGTTGATGAAATTCACATCCTTCGGCAACTGCAAGAGAAGTACTTCGCAAAGCATTAACAACTATCACCTAGTAGACCTTGAGAAAGCATTTGATCGAGTTCCCCGTGAAGCAATCAGGTGGAGTCTACTACGACAACTCATTCCAGAATATCTTGTTCGACCTGTGATGGAAATGTATACGAATACTACTCTCGTCAGCACAACGGTTGGAAACACAGATGCATTTGACATGGGCGTTTGAGTTCACCAAGGCTCGATTCTCAGTTCACTGTTATTTATAACTGTGATGGAAAAAATCACAAAACCGATACGCACTGGTTACATTTGGAATCTAATATATGCTGATGATATCGTTTTAACAGCCACGTCTGAGCAGAATGCAGCACAGATGTTGTAAGTTGGAATACCAGACTCGCCGATCATGGATTCAAAGTCAACATCAGCAAAACCAAAGCAAAGAACACTGGTGAACCATCCAATCCACAGCTACTGGACGATGGCCCTGTTAAGTTTGTAAAGCTGGTGTAGGTAACAATTTAATCAAATGTCAGCAGTGTAACCAGTGGTGTCACAAACGTTGTTCAAAAATAATTGGATGCAACGAATTAGTCAGAAGGACCACATCAATTCAACCGAAATCCTGCGTCGTTTTGATTTAGATGACATAAAGGACGAATGCCGGCTACACCGTCTGAAGTGGTTTGGTCATGTCAAACGAAGTGGAAACAGTGCCATAATTTCTCTGGCAGATGTTGAAGTACCTGGCACACGCCCCAAAGGTCGGCCAAAGAAGTCCTGGTTGCAAACAATCGAGCAAGACATGAAAGCTCTAAATTTAAATGAAATGGTTACAACTGATCGCCTAATTTAGCGCATAAAATTGATGGCAAAGAAAACAACGTCCTACCTCGGGAGAACTGGGTCTCTGGACGCTAAACGAAGATTGATTGATTGATTTTGTGTTCCTCGCAAGTATGAGAGTATACGGCAATATCATTTATGTACGCTTCATTAAAACCTTTTATAACTTGTCAGTTCCCTCATGACCCGAAAGTCATGCGGGTAAATTCATATAAACCGAAGTCACATACAAAAGCTGTCAGCCATCTCGATCGATCCTCTATAAGTATTTGCCAATATCCACTTTTGGCGTCAAAGCTGGTTATGTAGCTGGCTCGGCTCATCTGAAGTACCTTCTGAACATAGGAATACGCGTTTTTCAGTAAGAAGTTTTACTTATGGTGACGAAAACGTTCATATATTTGACATTTTGCAATTATTTAAATAAAAAATGTATTTAGAGATCGTAGATGTCGCTATCTCTTCACTTGACACTCATCACAGAACTATAAAAAGTTTGGTATGCCACTTACTTTTCTCATAAAATCTTCATCTAAACCCACAAATATATAAAAAAAAAGTTTTTACATGAAAAACAGGTTATATCTTCATCCTAACATTTCCCACTTTTTTCTATGGTGCCACTTTTTTCTATGGTGCCAATCTTAAACTTAACTTCAGGGCAAAAACATAAACAAACACAAAAAACAATTTACGAAAATGAAACAAAAAGGTGACCGGGATGTTTACAAAAATGGGGTTTAACTTTCAACCCCTCTAGTCATGCACCTAACTCATATCCCTAACGTAATCTAAGTAAGAGTTTTAGTAAACTTGTTCGAAATAATGTTGAATAAACAAAACAAACTGATGACCCTTTATTTAAAAAAAAAAATACCAAACAGATATTATTCACGAAGACCAATTTAAACAGTCAAAAAACTATATAAAAAATTTTATATGGCCAATACCGGATGTTTTAAAGGACCATTATGATGTCTAGCATATTGCCGGCCCCATACGTAGGACCATCAACAACCGGTCTCAGACCAAAAGATGAAACAAGATCCATAAATTTCTTGATACATAGTTGTTATGTGTTTCGGTTGTTCTTTTTCGGCTTATTCTTGTGTATGGTTAATCCTTAAAAATTGTGGGCGATCAGGGATGATTTGTGAGAGATTTGGATATTTACACTAATGTAGGATTACTGTTGACGGGTAGCTAAGTTCTTAAATTTCTACCAAACATTTATGTTCCAACGTTAACTCGTATCTATTCTTACTCTTTAAAACCTGTTTTAGCACCATCAAAAATTATTGCTTTTTTTTTGCTTAACTTTTGATTATTTTTTTCTGTCAAATGTTGATAAAAAAAATATTTTTTTATTCAAATAAGTTTAATTCAAATAAAATTGAATTATTTCAGGATTAAGTATTACGAAACATTGCAAGCTTACATTAATGAACCTGTGAATAATAAACTGGAAATTATTATGAAACAAATTGAGGAAGTTTGTAATTTTATTTAAATTATTTTGATAAGATTCCAAAATGTTTCAACCGAGGTCATTACACGCATGCGGATACATAAAATATTGCGAGAATCGCGGAACTGAATAATAAATTGTTTTATGGGTTAGTCAACAAAAATTGTTTTACGTTTTAGTCAACAAAAAAAACCGCTTTTAAATCACCGCTTCAACTTGCAAAAACATATAGTACGGGATGGCGTTAGTCATCAGAGAAATTTTTTTTCTGTATTAAATGCTGAACTATCAAATAAGATATTATCCCGATAAAAAATAATTTTTTTTAACAAATATTCTAGAAAAATAGTATAAGTTTAAGTCAAAAATGTATGAATCAACAATTGCGTTTGGTGAGCGATTAAAGAATCTGGTCACTAAAATAGTAATGTTGTAACTGTCTTTACCGTCAAGTTATCGATTTTTCGTATATTCAATTATTTCTGATAAATGAGCACAACTGCTTTAAACAGAGATTTGTTTAAACGTTTATTTGAATGCCAATAGTAATAGAAACACTGAATAATTTGGTAAAAAAAATCCTCGATGTAGAACGATTGCCAAATTCACAGCGCAACTTCATAATTCAACAACTCCAATCTCATTACTCGTGCTCTGCTTATATGTAGCATCTTTACAATCGCGCGTTACAAAGATATTTGACACTAACATTATTTTATTATGAAAACATCGAATTATAGATTCAAGTTGATAATAATTAATTGAAATTAATTGCAATGAATTATTATTAACTAAAAATTTGCAAAGTTTTATTTCGACAAATGCTGTGGATAGAACATTATTACACACTAACTGGCTGAGCCCTACCTCAGCCTGTTGGTCACTAATATAGGCATTTTTTTCCGATAAATAGGGGCTAACCTATCCAAATATACAACCTTCATCTTTATCCACTGTCTTTCATGATCTTGGATCCTGTAGACCACGTGTTTTTCTCGTTGATGACCTTGTACGGATCTTCACCATTTCTTTGGTGTTTTGGGCATCGCCCTTTACTTAGCAGCGTGTCCTATAACCATACCAGATCATTACTTTTAAAACCTGCATTATTTCATTTTGTTTCATGCCAGGTTTTCGTTATTTTAGTTCCTTTGGCTATAGGTGGTCGTGGTCCTCTCTTGATTTTGTTGGCACTTGAAGCAAGTGCTTTCTTTTTATTGAGTTTACAAGGTTTAGAATGACCAGACGGATAGCTTAGATGCCTTTTGTAATATTTGTTGTTGTCATCTCTATTTGACACAGTTCGACCACCCTATGCAGAAACCAGGGAAATCTGCTCAACAACTGACAGGTACCACAAAATTCAGAGACAGAACGGCCCAGATATGAGATATGGCATCACAAACTCAAAAATAAAAACACAGAAGAATCCTGGAGAAGTACACGACGTTGAAATCAGTAAAGTTTATGTTGAAGGACACAAGAATCAGACAAATTTATGAGGAAACTACAAACCACAAAAATGCTGTAACTGAAAAAAGGGGACATAACAGGAAATGTTGTATGGGAAATAACGCCTATCAAAGGTTAGTTTTCTACACTGTAGAGATGGAAGACCTGAAGTATGAGAGCACGTTCCTGGTGGCAGACATTACCAAAAAATGCATCTTGGGCATCGACTTGATGACCAAGTACCATTTTCACCTAGATCTTGAAAAACGCGTTTTAAGATGAAAAAACACGGTGGTGATGATGGAGAACAATCAGTCAAAAAGCAACCAGCTACGCTGACGTAAAAATAACAAATATGGTTCGAAAATGCTTTGTAGAGATAAACGATGACGGCAGAATTCTGATCCAGATAATAAATATATTAGAAATCCCGATAACAATAAAGGGCGGCAGAGTGGTTGGCAGTGCCCAGCCAAAAAATATCATCAAAACCTTGACGTGGAACTACGTCAAAATATCATAAAAAACCTTGACGTGGAACTACGTCAGCCAAAAAACAACCAGCTACGCTGACGTAAAAAATACCAAATATCATTGTTGGAAAATGCTTTGTAGAGATCAACGATGACGGCAGAATTCTGATCCAGATAATGAATATATTGGAAATCCTGATAACAATAAAGGACGGCAGAGTGGTTGGCAGTGCCCAGCCAAAAAATATCATAAAAAACCTTGACGTGGAACTACGGAATGGTATTGAGGAAAAGATTGTCTCAACAGGATAAACACTCAAAAATGTGAACCCATCAGACAAGTTCTACGACGCCTTCCACTATCATAGAAACATAAAAACCTAAAACGTGGGTACTGGCAGGTCGATTTTGAAAAGAATGAGCGGTGTAAGACCGTTTCATCGTCAGGAAAAGGTCAGGGGCACAATGATGCCGTTTAGGCTATGTAATATCCCAGCTACATTTAAACAGTTAATAGAATACGTATTGAAGGAGCTTACGTAGAAGACGTTTCTTTTCTACCTAGGTGACATTATTGTTTTGAGAAAATCGATCAGCACCTTGTGAGCTTGCAAAAGGTTTGCTTCAGACTACGTGCAGCAAATCTCAAGCTGAAGAAAAAGAAGTGCAATTTTTTGAAGGACCTTAAATCACCAGAAAGAGTAAAAACGGATCCCAGCAAAGTAGACGTAGTAAGAAGCTGGCCAGTGCCCAAAGATAAACATGAGGTACGTTCTTTTCTTGGGCTAGCTATCTAATTGCCTACGGTTCGTCAAGGATTTTGCCATAATCGCAATGCCATTACACGAATTAAGAAAAAAGTACAAGCGTTCGTATGGGATGACTTCGCTGCAACAGCATTCAACAGCTAAAAAAACAGCTATGTACCAACCCCATTCTTTCCTACCCGGTTCAAAGAAAGACGTTTATCTTTGCACGAATGCCAATGACATCAGAATAGGAGCTATCCTGTCCATGAACATCGATGGGGATGAAAGGGTGCTGGCTCAAAGGCAAAGCTCAACTACTGCGCAACCAAAAGGAAGATGCTGGCCATGGTATGCGCGATAAAGCACTTTCATGAACAAGAATTTGTCCTCCGTACGAACTATGCAACCCTAAAATAGCTGCTCAACTTTACGAAACCGGAAGGGCAGGTTGCCCGTTGGTTGAAAACTCCAGACATATAATTTTGAAGTCAAGCACTCATAACAACGTCGACAAATTATCACGTTGGCCATGCCCACCGAACAGCAAATACTGCTGCCGAGCGAAGGAAAAGGCACAATCGGAAAATTTAAGGGCAAATTTTTAGACGACAGACAGTAGATGGACACCCGCAGAAATGGCTATCGCACAACACATTTTCGAGGATTTATAATGCGTCATTAAGGGAAAAGTTGGCAAGACATTTCAGAACACGGTCACATTTCAAAAAACTACTGGGCCTAGTGTAACTCGCTGCACCTGGAGGACGGGCTCTTTAAGCGTAGAATGAAATTCACAGACGGTTCCAACCACATTATGCTAACAGTGATAACCAGTACTATCAAAAATGATGTGAGCATTGCATGCTTTTATAAATAAATTGAAAATCGGCATCAGTGTATAGTAAATGAATAGTAACAACAATTACCAAAAAATTTAGGAATGGTGAATGCGTTTAATTTGAAATCTAATTTATAACGCTTTGAATCCATTAGAAATATTTGATAAAATTATTTCAAAGTTATATCTTTTATTTTTCAGAAATATCAAAGTGAAATTTCCTTGTTTATGAAAGAAAAAGTTATTTTTGAAACACAGATTTGTGATTTAACCATAAAACTTAAAGACAAAGAGTTGGAAATTATAAATTTAAATAATTCCTTAATCGACATGAAAGATCAAAATATTAGCTCTATGAAAAAATTGTCGTGTTCAGAACATGTTGGTTTAATTTAATAATTAATTAGAATGGATTATTATAAAAATAAAATTTGTGCTGCAGGAAAAAAAGTTATTGCAGGATGAAAATTTGAAACTTAAATCTGTAGTCAAGGAACTTGAAGAATTTAATGAAAAGCTAAAATCTTTAATATTTTTTTTTTCCACACAAATATCTAAATTATGTCAACATCATAAATTTCAGGTTAATTAAAATTATTGATATTTAAATATTTTAATTTTAGTGATCTTTATGAAAATTACGTCAATTATGCGTCCGTTGTTTAATTTTTTTTATTTTTTATGATTTTTTCAAGTTTTTTTTTGTTTTTTATTATAATGTAGCTCTGTCAGACACAAAATCGCTTAAATGTTTTTCTATACTTAATTAAACATTTTTGTCCCCAAAACTGTATATGATATGCAAGTTTTGGATAACCGAGTCGTCGCATGTTGATTCTTCAATTTGTTTTATGAAATTTTTTAATCACTTCACATAATTCCGATAATTTCTGAGACTCTTTTTTGCAAAGAACTGGAAAACCTTTACTTATTTGAGGTGTTGAATATAGACGTGAACAAAATTACGAATCTTTAGATGATTTTTTGTGTAGTTTTTTGTTTTAGTTTATTATTTTAATAATTTTTTGTCTGGCATGACATAATATATATAATTCTTATATACAGTTGTTTTTTCGTTTGTTTTGAAGGTTCTCTGATAATTCGGTAAAGGTTCAATTTCAGTCTTTTACGACTATTCTCCCTAGATGTATGCATTTTAGAAAAAGTTTTGTATCAATATTTACAGCAGAATTTGCCTTTTGCACATGCATCAGTGGTTAAGTCACTGGGAGACAGAGGAATGCAGAAATAAATTTTAAAATGCTACAAGCACAAAAGTCTTAACGACGGTTTGAATAAGTAATAAATCAGTATCAGTATAAGAAATTGTATGGCGCATCTCTCGGAAAGACCTCAGTAGCGTTTTCTTTGGTGTACAGTGTTGAAATAATGATGTTTCAATGTTTTTTTGAACAGTCGTCGATCGGAACCATCCCTCAACTGTACAGGAATTGAGTTCCAAATTTTACCCGCCATTACAGTAAATTTCCGCCGTCCATATTTATAGGAACTAAAGGACGGAATAACAAGATCCCCATAGTCCGACAACCTAAGATGACTACGTCCATGTACCTTTGATACCGGTATTAGTTGTTCACTCAAGTAATCAATCAATCAATCTTCGTAGAGGAACTAAAGGACGGAATAACCAGATCCCCATAGTCCGACGACCTAAAATGACTACGTCCATGTACCTTTGATACCGGTATTAGTTGTTCACTCAAGTAATCAATCAATCTTTGTTTAGCGTCCAGAGACCCAGTTCTCCCGAGGTAGGACGTTGTTTTCTTTGCCATCAACTTTTTGCGCCAAATTAGACGGTCAGTTGTATCCATTTCATTTAAATTTAGAGCTTTCATGTCTTGCTCGATTGTTTGCGACCAGGACTTCTTTGAACGGTCTTTGGGACGTGTGCCAGGTACTTCAACATCTGCAAGAGAAGTTATGGCACTGTTTCCACTTTGTTTGACATGACCAAACCGGCATTCGTCTTTTATATCATCTAAACCAGCACGACGCAGGATTTCGATAGATTTGATGTGGTCTTTCAGACTAATTCGTAGCATCCATTGGAGCATTTTCATGTCGGTTCGTTGAAGTTGTTGTTCCAGTTTGGTTGTTTCTGCAACATGTAACAAGACCGGACGTATTACAGATATATAGTCTTGATCGTAGTGGTAGTGGGATGTCACGCCGCATCAATATAGAGGCAAGAAGATGTCATTTATTCCAGGCTGCACGTATGTGTGCTCGAACGGCAGCTTCTGCTGTTCCAGTACAATCTAGAACATCCCCTGGATATTGAAACGATGTGACTTTCTCTACCATAATGGCTTCAAAATCATTGCTATTTCGAATTGTTGTTGTGGATTGATGCAAGCAGGACAAACAAAATTGGACACTTTAGATAAAGTACAAATTATTTATGAACAACGTTTGTGACACCACTGGTTACACTGCTGACACTTGATTGAATTGTTACCTACACCAGCTTTAGCTTTACAAACTAAATAGGGCCTTCGTCCAGTAGCTGTAGATTGGATGGGTTCACCAGTGTTCATTGTTTTAACCTAAAAATAAAACGGTTTACTTGTTCACTCAAGTAGACAGTCTCTTACCAAGAGTGCCAATTTAAATTTAACCCTTTCCGGAAACCGCAGCCAATGGTGTTCATCACGCATGTATACTGAGATAGAGTGAAACTTTGAAACGCCAGCTACAAATTTCGCTGCAGCGTTTAGTACTGATTGAACACAGTCCTGTAGGAATAAGTTGACTCCATACATTATCGAGTTGGAGAAGTCAATTCGACTACAGACAAAACTATGTACAAGTGTTTTAGTTGACTCTATAGTGAGGAAGCGTCTGATGGTTCTGACTCTATGCAGTTGATAGAAACATTTCCCACAGATATTTTTGACATGCTCTTCCATTGACAAACGTGAATCCAGTAAAACACTGAGATTGTTCACCGACGATGTAATATCATTCATCAATTTCAATCTTTGTGGGGTACCAAGCCAGATGTGTTGAGTTTTTTTAACATTTAGCCCCAATTTATTAGCCGACATCCATTTACCAACAATGTCTATTGTGTTCGACATCTTTTGCCGAAGATCAAATGATGATTTCACTGCGCAGAATATAGCTGAATGTCATCTGCGTATAAATGACATTGGAGTCCAGCTTCTTTAACTACCCTAATAAAATCGGCTGTATACAACACATACAACAACAACCCGAGAACCGATCCCTGCGGAACACTGCGAGTCAATCCTGAACTTGCGTTGACACCCACAATCACCGTTTGGGTTCTTGATGACAAATACGACGAGAACCAATCTAGAGCTGAGCCATCTATACCGTACGATATTTTGAGCCGATTTAGTAAAATCTCATGATCGACAGTATCAAACGCCGCACTAACGTCTAGTAGTGCAATCATGGCAATTTTTCCATCATCAACCGCTTCACATACATCTGAGAGTACCTTCAACAGGGCGGTTTCTGTCGAGTGATGTTTCCGAAATCCTGATTGCAATTTAGGTATCAACGAATTTTTGTAAAGATAATTCAACAGTTGCTTGGCGATTACCTTTTCAATTAATTTCGAGATGAAGCTGAGATTTGATATTGGCCTGTAACTGCTGACCAAAACCGGTGATAAATCAGCTTTCTTTATCAATGGTGTAATAATCGCTTTTTGTGATTTTGGAATTTTTGATGAACTGATGCTTTCATTAACCATATGGAGCAAAAATGGGAGCAGTATTCCCAAGAGTTCTTTCAAAATAAATGTCTGGACTGGGTCAAGCGAACATGATTTTGAAGGCGATAATAATATCACTGATTTCAAATCATCGCATGAAATTTGATCGAAGTGATCAAGACGGCAATCAGTTTGTTGATATTTCGGCTGATCTACAGGAATTACACCCGATGTCGCGGATGATTTTGAAAGAATTTACCCCAGGTAGTCACCAGCCGAGATGGATTCAGTTGGCGACGCGCCTGTCTTTTTTCAACCAATTAACGATGAGACTATGTTCCAAAGCATTTTAGAATTTCCAGAGTTTAAGGTAATTAACGACTCCCAATAACCTTGTTCTTTTGCAGCAAACAGTTTGTGTTTCCTCAACGATTCTAACCTCCACCGAATTAGGTCAGAGTGATGTCTGGTGCGACGATAAACCCTCTCCAACCTGCGTACACAGCGTTTAATTTTGTGGCAATCATCATCAAACCAGGGTGTCGATTTTACACGAATCCGTATTTTTCGTTGCGGTGCAAATTTGTTCATAAGTTCACATAGCGTTTCATCATACATGTCAAAAAGTTCGTCAATGTTGCAACATACAAATTTTTCGTGAGTGAAAAGATCAGTTGTTGACAGTGCATATTTTAATTTATCTATACTGATCCTTTTGAAGTTTCGAACTTTTTTGTTGACTAGACATGTAGTTTTAGATATTGCATTTTTATTTTTATTTAGTGCTATCATGTTTATCATAAATTTAGATGCTGAAAGACCACAACATAGTCAGCTTGTTATGCGCTTACAACTGCAAGCTGAAAACCGTCATTGAAAAAACAAAGGTAAAATTATAATATTGTTTCTTTGTTGATTTTTAATAAAAAAAAATAGGCCAGAATATATATATATATGAATAACTTTAAAAAGTTTATTTATCATGAAATTATGAATTTGTTTTGACAGTTCAATCATCAATCAATGATCCTCTTTTTTCCAGAAGAGGACCGTCGCGTCGAGGCCGATAGTGAACATCTAAGCATGCTTTTTACGTTTCTTTTCTTTTTTTTCCGAAAACCTTTTCTATCTTTGGCCAGTTTTATTGAATTCAGAATACCAACACCAGTCCATACAGTAATGTCGTCTATCCATTTCTTTGCAGGTCTACCAACTTTTTTCTTCTAATCTCTTTTCCTCATTAGTACCATCTTAATCAATCTGTCTTCCTTTATTCTACAAATGTGTCCAAAAAATCCCCATTTTTTTTCTGACTTTGTCATATACACTTTTCTGTCTTCCAAGTTGATTTCTGATGGTTTTGTTTTACTTTGTGCCTCCAACTTATACCCAACAAATTTCGGTAACACATCACCTCAAATGCTTCCTGTCTGTCTTTGTCTCTTTTCTTTATTGTCCATGTCTCACATGCATAGAGCAAGCTCGGAAAAACGCAAGATTCTATCATTTTCAACTTTGTTTTTATAGATATATTTTCACTTTTCCATATTTCCTTCAATGATGCGAACATTCCAAGGGCTATTGCTATCCTTCTGGTCAAAGATTTGGAATCGGTTTTAGCTGGTCTCATCACAAATTATTCCGGTAGAATTGTTCTCAACACAAATGCTTCCAACACAAATGTTCCCGACACAAGTTTTTCTACATTAATGTTTCCAACGTAAATGTTGCAGACAGATGTATCCCACACTAATGTTTCTGACAAATGTTTACGAAACGTATATCCACCATCATCAAATTCAGTGTTCACATGTGAACAAATAAACGTGAGATGGTAAATCAAACGGTTAAACCGAAACGAATGTAGTGATGAGTTCCAAAAGACTAATTGGCTGTCGTTCTCATTTATTTGACATGTCGGCCGCGCGTGAAAAATGCGCGGTCTAATATTTTTTAAAATTTCGATTTTGGCCTATATATCAATAGACCTTGTAGATGAACCAAAAATAGCAGATAACAAAATTTGTTTATGAGTTTTCCTCCAGAGCCACTGATCTCGGTTGATATACAATGTAAAGTTGTTGTCGTCGTAAAGGTTGCCGCTGTGTTCTCACCTACCGTCGACACAGTAGGGTCAGTGTCGGTCATCAGCACCGTGGTGATCGTACACGCCACCGACCGCTCGATACCGCACATCTTCACCTTCCTCACACAGGCGGTCGCTTCCTTGACCGGGACTCGCCGGTCTACAATATCTTCTACCGACCTAAGGGTTAGAGCATACGGGCCGGGCTTTTTGCCGGGAGTACAGACCGGCATTTTCGCTCACTAGCAAGTCTTCTCCCAAGCGTTGACTCATTTTTAATATTTTATTTATAAAAAACACAATACTACGAATTAATAATAAGTTTATAAATTTTAGAATAAAATTTTAAATTTTCTTTATAACTTTTATTGACAACGATTAATAATAAATAATTAAAATATTAATAAATGATAATCTTTGTACATTGTTATTACCATCCTTATTATTATTATAATTATTGTTGTTGCTGTTATTTATCTTATCTTAATGTTATCTTACTGTTTTTATAGTAATAATTAAAATTCAAAAAGATTTTTATTTGTCTGAAAAAGAAGCAGGAGACCCGAAGCTTAGTAATAATAGTGTGTTCTGTTTAAGTTTTAATATTTAAATTTGGTTTTAACAGTTGCGCAAATTTCAAGTAGATAAGGCCGTCGTTTAATTATGAATTTTAACAAAGATTGGTTTGTATATAATTTAATTTGTATAATAATAATTTTAAATCAAATAAATTTAATAAATGCGACTGTATGATCGCATCGTTTTGAAGTTTTTATTTCTCTAAACAGACACTCCTGGCGTTGCACAAAGGCAACAATATAGAGTCGACACATGTAAACAATTCGCAAACATTAATATATTGTTTAGTTTGATAAATATCAGTAATAATTTTGAAAATAATTTAAATAATATGTTGTTCTGTTGTTATGGCAAGCCCTGTAAAAGCCTAAAAGGATTAAAGATGCATCAAAGAACATGTAAAATGCCCAAATCCCTCAAAGCATAATTCGATACTGAAAACCCCGCTTCTTCGAGCCCAAACTGATATAGTTAACTGTTTGATGGCATGTCGTTCTAAAGACTGCCTAATATTTGCAAATATATTATCGATCGGAGTTCTTCCGATGACTCACTCTCCGACCAGACATTGCCATTCCGCACGACCGAAAGATAGAGGTCATTGAATTGACGGTGTGCCACGAGACGAATCTGATCCAGTCTAAAATCTGCAAACAAACAAAATACAGCATTAACTTGAAATCAGGCTTGAACACCTCCTATAAAAACTGTTCTATTATATTAAAAACATGTGAAGTTACTCCTATTGGATTTTTATTATTGTTAATTTTTTATCGGTTAAAACTGATTTCATTAACAAACAAACTAATTAAATCGTCGTGTGCCATTTATTGCGATAGGAACACTGTATAACCATTTTTAGATAGATTACCTCGGACTTTTTTCCTAGATAATGAGCATTGTTGTTTTATTATACTGTATATTGAATTCAATTTTTATTTTATTTCATTTATTGATATAATTTGTTTTGGTTGTAATAAAAGAGTTTTTAATTATTATTATTATTAAAAATTTATAGTTTAATTAATTAAATGGGATGTACCGTCAAACAATAATCAACTTCTTGAATGATGATGTGCTTCTGATGAACTTCTTGAATGATGATGCACGTCCGGATGAATTTCTTAAATGATGATGCGCTTCGGACGAACTTCTTGAATGGTAATGCACTACCCCCACAAAGTCGATGATTTCTTAGTCTCTGTTAACCTGAATTGTTTAATGCCTGAATAAACAACAACACACGTTTAGACGACATTTTCCCTGAGATCGGGGGTTGCCGTTTGGCTACCTATGATGAAACCGAAATACCCCTCGACGCCATCCACATCTGTCACTCGCCTCAGTATCACGCAACCCCGCTTTCACCCTGTCCTTCTCCACCTGCTCTCTCCATCCCAATCGCGGACGACCCCTTCCTACCACTCCTTCAACCTCGAACTCCAACGCTCGCCTAATCCCGACCCTTTCATCTCTTCTCAACACATGTCCATACCACCGCAATCTCAATCTACTTATCAATGTCACACTGTCCTCATTCAGTCCCATCATCGACATCAGCTCTGTACTACTCCTCCTATCATTCACTTTAACCCCACACATCATCCTCACCATAGCTCTTTCAGCCCTCTGCAGTACACTTTCCTCCTCTCTCCTCAACACCCAAGTTTCACCACCATATACCATCGCTGCTCTCACACATGCTTTATATACCCTCCCTTTCATCTTCACTGACCATTTCTTTCCACACAATACCCCACCCAGTTCCCTAAATTTTATCCATCCTACACGAACTCTAGCCGTAACTGCGCTCAAACATCCTCCATCCGCGTTCAGCTTATCCCCTAAGTAAACAAAGCTTTCCACTCTTTCAATACCACCACTCAACCCCGTCCTTGCGTCCATCCGATTAATCACACCATGAACACATTTCTTACATTTGAACGTGCCTTCCACCTTTTTCAGTGCCCCCCTCACACCACTACATCTCTTATGCACCCATTTCTGACATCCTATACACAATACCGAGTTAGCCTTCACTCTCCTGTCACATACCCCACAGGGGTCTATTTTACTTATCACTCGCTCCCCACATTCCCCACTCACCATTACCTTCGTCTTACCAATATTAACTTTTAACCCTTTCTTTTCAATAACACTTTTCCATCTGTCAAATTTTAACTGCAATTCTTCCATGCTATCAGCCATCAAGACTAAATCATTTGCATACAAAATTTCAAATAACAACCCCTCCATTATGTTTCCACACACAACATCCATCACAATTGCAAACAGAAACGGTGATAACACTGATCCTTGATGCACTCCTACCTTAACACTAAAAGCGTCCGACATCCCCTTTCCAACCCTCACCTTTTTCTTTGCCCCTTCATACAGCTGCATCACAGCTTTAACAAGTCTCTCATTCACTCCTTTCTTCCTCAACGCCCATTTAATGACCTTCCTCGGTACTCGATCAAAAGCCTTTTCTAGATCCACAAAACACATGTACAATCTTCGTTTCTTCTTTCTATAATTCTCCTGCAACATTCTCATCATGAACAACGCATCCACCGTTCCCCTACCAGGCACAAACCCACACTGCATTTCATTAACTGTCACCATATTTCTCAACCTCCTCTCAAGCACCCTCTCCACTACCTTCATTCCGTGCTCTAGCAATTTCACATCCCTATATGACCCACAATCTCTCACATCTTCTTTGCCCTTATACAACGGCACCAACACACTGTGTCGCCAATCCTCAGGTATACCTTCATCATCAAACATACTGTTAGCAATTCTTATCATAACTTCAATTCCTATCACCCCACTAGCTTTTATATGTTCTGCCGCCACTTCTGAAACCCCTGTCACCTTACCTAGTTTCATTTCTCTAACTGCTTTCTCCACTTCCTCTATCGTCACCTTCTCTATAGGTCCGTGTGTAACCGCGGATTCCACATCTCCATCCCACTCATTTTCTTCATTCATCAACCTTTCCATATGAGCTTTCCACACCTGAGCTTTTTCCTCCTCATCTATGCACAACTTGCCAAGATCCATCCCAAACACATCCATTCCCTATAACATCTTTCCTATCCCTCATTGACTGCTTTGCTACTTTGTTTAATGCCTGAATAACTCAATGAAAAAATGCCAGAATGGATGTGTGTCCTTGTGGTGGAGCTGACAGAGTCTGAGAGAGTATATATAGTCTTTGCCTTCTTCACTTTTTCATACATCCGGCTATGACGTACAATCTGTTTCGGACGGTATCAAAACGTTCATCGGCGACAAAATGCGGCAATAAATGGCGCTTCTTATGTTAGTTCATCATTTTCATACATGACAATGTCTCTGCTTGTTATACATACTGTAACAAATCGTTTAAAAGTATGTTAGAGTGAACAAAAGTTTAAGCTATTTGCATCATCTATGCGCCTGTCTTTGTTCTGAACTGTACTGAAGTTTAAGCGTGCTCGATCACTATTGGTTGTTGACCATCATCAGATTTCGCAGAGTCTGTGAAAGCATGTCACGATATGAATATTTAAACTGTTCAGCAACATCGTTTGCGCATAATGTATGCACCCATCTTTGTTCACCATCTATAACTGAGCCGAAGTTTAACCGTGCTTGGTTACTGTTGGACATTGACCATCGTCAGACTCTGCAGCTTACAAAAGTATGTTACAGAATGAATGTTTAAATTGTTCAGTAGCATTATATGCGCATAACGTACGCGCCTGTCTTTGTTCTCCAACTATAACTGAGTCACAGTTCAATTTCAACGTGTCCAGTTTCTCTCGAAGTTATTATTAGTAGTATTATTCTGATTATAATTATTGTAAAAATTAAACTATTACGTCTCTATTTTATAACAACAACGCACAACATTCGGCTTTTCTTGAGTTTCAACAAGCAAGCCTATATTTCAAATGTCTCAAAACGACAGCTGAGCTCATCTGAATGTGGTTGAAAGCATTTTGAGATTTTAACTTTTTAGATTTAATATTAAACAATAAAATTGTTCAAAATATTTTGCACACTTAAAATGATTACAAGTCTTAACTTTCTAATTAAAAATGCTATGCGATCCAAAGCTCTGCACACTCATTGCTTAAAGTTTTATGCAAATCATAAATGCAGGAAATATACTCAGTCTTGCATGCACAACGTTATTGAATAGATTAATTTGAGCTTTTAATTATAAAAAACGATCAAATGAACGTCGAGTATTGGTTGTTTGCTTGGTTGTTAATTGATCGTTCAAACGATTGATTGAATGGTCAGTTGAATTCATATCGATCGATTGATTGATTGTTGAACAGATCCATCAAATATTTTTTTGCTCAATTTTTCATTTTGTTTTCAAGAACTTGATTTAAAATTTTCCTTTATTTTTATATGTGCTAAAAGTAATTTTATTCACCGACTGAAACCGTTGTTATTTACTATCATACATTGCAGGCTTTAGGTTTAAAATCTGAAAAAGCATTGTTTGCTTTTTGGAGAAATATATTTTTTTAGTAATTAATAAAAAAGACATTGGTTTTGGTTAATTTAAGATATAATTATTATTAACAATATGTTACAATTAATCTGGCATGCCGATATATTTTTGTGTCAGGTGTAATAAAATATGAGATTTTTGTGTCACGTGTAATAATAAAATATGAGTTAGTTAAAAATCAGGCTTTAAAAAGCGAAAGGTAAATGACTAAATGATTTTATTTTAACAATATTTACATTTTTCAGAGAAATGAAATGCAGGGAAATATGCAATTCGTACCACATAATATAAAGTTTGATCGATAAAGCTGATGAACATTATCGGAAAAACCCAATGATGCTTTATCAAATATTGATTGCATGTTAGACTATATAAAAGTTTGGTTCTGTTGTTATTTAATCTCTAGAAAAACAATTTTTTTTAAGAAGTTTGCCCTTGATGGTTTTTGTTAATGTATCATTATTAAAATGTACCAGTACCAGTTTTTATGAATATATGTTTTGTAATTTCGAACGTTTGTAACTGTGTGAAAGTCCATAGTGTTAATTAATTTCTTAAACTATATTGCCCGCAATTTTTTTTAATTGAGTATTAATTTTTTAAGGATGTTTTGAGTTTGGTTAATGATTATTTTGTTTATACTTCGTCAAAGTATTGAAAGTAATTGTGAATTTATTTCTTTTTTTCTTATGCGCATGTGAACACTTCCAAGGCATAACCAAAGTGATTGACCATTTCTATATCATTACTTGCAATTTTTGAACGTTAAAACATTTGACATACAATTTTAATTTAACAGCCACGTTTTCTGTTTTAATATAATTTTTTTTAATCCGAGTTTTTTACTTTCTTCTGCCAAGTCCTTCGATTCATCGAGCGAATTCAAGTGTCATTTTTATATAAATATCAATTTTGAAACCGGTGTTGAAGTAAACGTTGTAATGCTATTCTAATGATAAATAGCGATAACATAATATATATATATATGTATATATACTATACATATATATATATATATTATTTTTATTTAGAGTCATTTGTTGATGCATCTGAATGCTGCTCGTGTGGCAGTGTAGATAATTATAATCGACGTTGATTACGTTTGTTGTTTTCGATATAAAATTTACGATTTTTATCCGTTAAAATCGTAAAATTAGATTAATGTTTTGTTTTATTGGTTTTTTTTGTAAATTATAAGTTTGAAACAATAATTTTTAGTTTGAAGTTCACGTTTACGTCGTGACTTTCACCTTGTTACCAAAGATTAACTTTAATCATTGACAATGTCTAAAGCGCATTATATTAATGTATGAAGGATTCAGTTAATTTTTATAAAGCTTCTTTTCATCATAAATGTCTGGATCATTCTAAAGAAACGATACGCGACCATAGTCAGCAACAAAGAGAAAATACCTCTGCAATGGTTGTCTGAAGTTTTCAGAAAATATTAAGTCGTTTTGCAAACTTATTAAAATGCAGTTGGGCTGTACTATTTAGTTTAAACATAACAGGGAAAATAGCAAAGAAATAAAAAATGAACTGATGCAATTTAGGACTTTTATGGATCAAGATCGGGAACAACTGATCGTTCCTGATGTTAGAAACGTGCTTCAAGAGTCTATAGAAAATTTAAAATGCGAACTCGACATGTCATGGTTGGGTATCGTCAAAAAGAACATTGAAATTGTGGCTAATGAGGTCAAGACGGTTAAACATACGTTAGATGTAACCAAAGCAATGAAGAAAGTTAGCACAACATTGTTTTGTTTAATTTAAAATAATCTCAAAACGTGTCCAATGACAGAAATTTTTTTTTTCTATTCTGAGATCAATTGTTGCTGATAACTACAACAGCAGCGATGTTTTGAGCATTATTAGACAGGGCTGAAAAAAAGACAAAGTTTCACGACCTGTTATTGTGAAATTCAGCAATTTGTCCTTTTAATTGTTAATACTGAAAACGTCATATAAAATCAAGATGCTTGAAGGGACTTGAACAAGATAACCTAACTCCAGAACAGCGTGGAGAACTCAAATCATTAGTTACAGAGACAAAGACTAAAGGGGCTGATAAAGATAATTTTTTATTCAAAGTTAGAGGTCCCATAGGCCGTCGGAGAATTGTCGAATTCCCCAAAAAGGTTCCTCCATTAAATTAGACTTGTATAACATCAGGTCTACTGTTTTGAAACTTGATGTTGTTAACAATTTTTTGTTAGAGACTTTGGATTTTTTGGGAGTCATGTACGATTCTTTAAATAATACTGTGATACGCTTAGCTATGCCACCTAAATATGTTTATGTTGATTTATTTAAGACCGAGTGACCCCTACCATGGTGGTATAAGTTTTTTTCAAAAGCCTTTTTAAATTTTGTAAAATTGAACTTCCTACTATTCAGTCATCTAAGTAATTGTCATTTATTTTTCATAGAATAAAATTAAATTGATTTTGTTGTCCATTTATTGCCCGGGTTCTTTACCAGTTTCACTTTTGTTTTTTAGCAAGTTTACGATGGTCATGGAGCACATTTCTGATTGTGCGGATTTATTGTTGATACTAGGAGATTTTAATATCCATATTGAAAAGCTGAATAACAAAAACGCCATGCTTTGTTGGATGTTTTTAAAGCATTTCAAGTTTGTAATCGAGTTAGTCGAATCATATTTTTGATGGTACACCTGTTCTGATCCACAAATTAAAAAACGTTTGGTTCGGTCATGGAACCGAATGGATGGTAAATTATTTTTTCATCTTGTCTTCCAATCATGGTCCGTTCACTGATGTTGTTTTTTATTTGTTCGTTAAGGATTTGTAATCAATATCATAGCCTCTTGCACTTTGTTGATTCCAACAGTTCACATATCGCCCTCCGGTTTGACAAAAAATGCACAGATATAAATAGACTCTGTTGTAAACTAGAGACAATATGTCGACACAGTACTAAAGAAGCTGAAAAATTGCTTGGAAGAAGGCTTTTTTGTGCAAAAGTTCTTTTTTCGTTAACATTGGAAATCTGTTTCACACTGTTATGGGAGTCTGTCAACAAACTTTTTGGAAAACATTTAGCTGATAATTCTTTATGTAGTTTACAAACTTCACGTCGTCACAATTTTCATTGTTCTTTAAAGACAAAATAGAAAAGGTAAGAGGTAACATATTAGTTCTGCTACTAATTCTATATTTTCCCATTGTGAATCAAGTCTTTCAAGTTTTCTCAATGCTCATATTATGATGATGTTAAAGAAATTGTTCTTTGCTTACAAAACCGTTTTCACAATTAATTGTTCCAACAAGAACTTTTAAGCTGTATGTTGACTTATTCATCCAGTTTCTGACATTTTTTCTTTATGCAGGGGTGCACTCTTTATGCCGGGGTGCACTAGCTATGAGGCGCGTCCCCAGGTGGTGAATAGGGAAAAGTCCTGGGCGATCTTCTAGAATTGCATTGAATAATACGGAATAAGATGCCGCGAACTAACTGTACCAGAAGAAAGAAGACAACGATGAAAGAGGCGGAGGATCTAAATCCACTGCCTTGTGAAACAGGGACCTTTGACCCAAAGGCTAGGTGCACTGCTTACAACAGTGCTCTCTTGAGCACGAGATAAACTGCAACCGCGCTGCCTTGTGTGCTTCCAGCAAAAAGGCTAGGCCCACTGCTTATAACTGGTGGTTGTCGTTAGGAATTGGGCAATTCCAGATATATAAATTTTTTTTACCCAAACATCTTCCAAGTCATCACAAAAAAAAGATCTCTTATTCCCTGAAGACCTCAAATGGTCAAGAGGTGACAATATCCAGGAAGTACGCAAAAGTGGAGGGATGTTGCGGAAAATCGGGCGTACACACACAGACGACTATTCAGGAATACAAAAGTCATTCCAGGCGAAGCATGCATCCTTCAACATCGATTGCTGGTGGCCGATATGATCATGGAAAAATCACGCTCTGTGACTTATCGAATCATCGCGATTTTTTACAGATGTTTTTTTTAATTATTTTTTTATTTCATTTATTTTCGAAACGTTAGCATTTTATTGTTTGAAATTATTAAGAACACAAATTCAACTTTTTTTGTACGTTAAAACAAGAATGACTCAAAAAATTTGGAAAGAATTGGTAAAAAAAAACAGGGTTGAAGATTTTTGTCGCAGTCGGAATTTTTGAGGAATTGCTATCCGACTCAGACACCCCATTTTTATTTCCGCTCATCTCTTATTTAAAGTTCAGTAAAAAAACATTGTTAAAAGAATAAACAAAACCAGTTTTATGATACAGAATATTGTCAGAATTATGAAATAATACTGACTAAAAATACTTCAAAGTCCTTCAACGCAAAATTAATTCACTCGATAGGCGGCTTGATGCAAAGTTATTCACTTGATAGGGGGCCTGGTGCAAGTTGATTTACTCGATAGGTGACAAGACGATTTTTTTTGTTTGTTTTGCAATTAAGATCACGTCGTAAATTATTACAAATTATTTTAAAATTTAATTAATTGTTTTTTTGATTAATTGGACATACCTTGGAAATTGTTATGTTTAAAAACACTCGAAACAAAATCTAATTTTGCTTTGATATAGAGTTTCCTTATCTTAAGTTCTCGAAAAAAGTCCGCCTTGGGTTCACCAGTTAGGCAGCTTCGAATAATCGGTGCCTATTCTGGTATCTAAGAGACTTAATTCGTGATTCTATGCTCATTGGCATAGTTTCAGAAACGTCTTAAGTTCTCAAAAGTGGATTTGGTACGAGACTCTATGCTCATTGGCATAGTTTCGCACGCGTACTAAAGTTACACAATTTGTTTCCAGTGTTGTTCTGACTCTTGTTGTTTTGTGTTGGTTGTGCGAAAGCCAACCAGACTCGTCGGCCCAGTGAAAACAGGCCAAGGTTGTTCGAAAGCCGACCGACTGACTGACAGGCCCAGTGAAAACAGGCCCTTGGTTGTGCGAAAGCCGACCAGACTCGACGGTCCAGTGAAAACAGGCAGGGTTGTGCGAAAGCCGACCGACCGACTGACTGACAGGCCCAGTGAAAACAGGCCTTGGATTCTGTGAAAACGAATCCGCCTCGTTGTTTTGTTTTTGTTGTGCTATTTGTGGACCTACGGTTCTTTGCTGGATTCTATACTCATTGGTATAGTTTCGCACGCAGCTTGGAATTTCCATAGGCTCCGATTTTTGTAATTTTTCTGCATTCATTTTATTTATTTCTCGGAGTTGTATTGACACCACCATCGGTCACACACGTCGAGGTTGTACGATTAAACGGCAAGAAACATATCTCAAGTCGAAGACCCAACAAGAAGAAGTTCTAATTCCTGTATTCCAGTTTGTTCATTGACATTATTTTTTTTACATTATTCTAGAGTTCATTTAGTTCAATTCTTTTTCATTTACTTCCGTCGATTAATAAAATTGTTATCGAATATTTTTACGCGTTCGTGTGTTACTCAGTAAAATCATATAATTCGAAAAAGCCCAGTGCCACACAGGACTAGTCGAAATCACGATAAAAATATACAAAAAATTATTGTCGGACCATAAAAAAAAATTCCCTGAGAAAGATAGAGGAAGAGATTACCTCACCACCAGTTGCAAATATCCGACAATATAGTTGGTGTCACAGGAATGAAGAATAATGAAGGCATCATAATAACCTTGCAGAATGATTTGAAGGATCACTGGAAGAATTACTTCGATCAGTTATTGAATGAAACAAACCCTATTGGGGTGGACATTGATGCACTTCAGGGCATCACAGCTGAATAGCTTACGGATGCGTTGAAGGTAAATGAAGGTGTGAAGGTGGGTAAAGCAGCTGGTCCGTCTGGACTTACAAATGATATCATCAAGGCATCTGATGGGGCAGGCTTCAGAGCCCTCTTAGACATCTCAAGTCGGGAAATGTGGAGTAAATCGATACTACCAGTGGAATGGAACAGTAGCACAACTGTGCCGATATATAAAGAAAAAGGAGATTCACTGAAATGCTCCTAGTATCGGGGTATACGTCTTCTGGAACATCCCCTAAAAATTATTGAAAAAGTCATTGAGAGAAGACTGTTGTCGTGCGTTTCAATAGGTGGTTACCAGTACGGCTTCATGGCAGGAAGTTCCACCATAGATTCTATCTATATCATTCTTCAACTACAGGAAAAACACATGGGAAAGCAAAAGCGACTATTTCATGTCTTTGTGGACTTGAAAAAGGCTTTTGACAGAGTGCTTCGTGAGGCAATCAGGTGGAGTCTAAGTAGACAGTTTGCTCCCGAATATCTAGTTTGGCTGGTTATGGCAACGTACTCTAACACAAAACTCTGGTCAGCACAACAGCCGGTAACACGAATGAATTTGATATTAACGTTGGCGTCCATCAGAGATCAATACTTGGCCCCCTGCTCTTCATCACGGTGAAGGAAGAAATAACCAAACCGATACGCTCAGATAACATATAGAATGTAATATATGCAAATGATATCGTCCTGATGGCGGCCTCGGAACAAGACGCGTCCAGAAAGTTTGAGGTCTGAAATACCCAGCTTGCCAAACACCGGCTAAAGGTAAACCTTGACAAAACAAAAACTATGATCACTGGTGGTACCGCTGAGCCTGTGGTCTCTGGTCATTGGCCATGCTTGGTGTGTGGGGGGCTGGAGTTGGAAGCAACTCGATCAAATGCCTACGATGTCAGCAGTGGTGTCACAGACGATGCTCGAAAATTACCGACTCACTGAGGAAAATAATTGCCCCGTATTTCCCGCCCGCATCAACCCGTGACAACGGAGCCAAGATAATGATACGATTACCGGAATCGAAACTGTTACTTCATTTCAGTATTTGGGTGATATGCTGGATTGTACTGGAACAGCTGATGCCGCCGTTCGTGGACGTACACTTTCTTGCCTCGGTATAATTCCGTTGTTAATATTGTTATAACCGTGCTACCGAACGCACTACAACATTCTAGAATATGCTAGAATCGGACCATCTAGAAGAATCTAGAAACGACGCTTGCGAAGAGTATATAAGCGCACGTCGCAAGAAGATTAGCGATTAGTGAAATTCGTGATTTTGTAAATTCGTGACTCTGTAATTTTGTGAATAGCGATTTGGTGAATTATTTAAAGCGATATTTGATTTGTTTGTTGACGTTGCCATAGCGATAGATTTTGAACAATTTAAAACAGATCAAAGAACAGTCCGAACGACAGTCCGAACGACAGACAGAAGAGTTAAAACAACAGATCAAGGAACAGTCCGAACGACAGACAGAGGAGTTAAAACAGATCAAGGACCAGCTAAAACACGTAAAATTGGAAGTGACAGAACAGATTGAAGAACAGTCAACAACAATAGAAATGATCGAGCAGAAACTTGATCGTCAGACCGTTGAGGTAGATCACAAGATAGACAAATTGAAGCGAGAATTGGAGCAATCCAAAAAAATGGCCATGCCGTTAGATCACGCATCCGGAAGAACTTTGAAGGTACCAGCATTTGACGGAGAGATGTCCTGGAACGTTTATAAAACCCAATTCGAAGCAGCGGCCACTAGTAACTGTTGGAACGGAAAAGAACGAGCAACAGCACTGATACTGGCCCTGCGAGGTTCAGTAGCAGAGGTTCTTCAGACGATTCCAGCGAAGAACCACTTCAACTATGAAGTTCTGGTTAGCGCGTTGGATTTACGTTATGGTGAAGAACACATGAAACAGATTTATCGGTTTCAGCTTAGAAACAGAACGCAACGATTTGGTGAATCCATTCAGCAGCTGGCACAAGATATCAAACGGTTGACATTGCTGTCGCATCCGACATCAGACCCCGAGCATAGAGACGAAACTGCCCTGGATACGTTTATCAAAGCCCTTCGTGATTCGGAACTCAAGCAATCCCTTCTCTTGTCAGATAAACGAAAACTCAAGGATGCCGTTGTGCACAGTCTCACTTTTGAATCGGCAAAGCAAGCATCAAAAAGTGACGTACGTCTACGCCAAGTACATGAAGAATGCTCTTGCCAGAAGGTGGTTGTGAAACGCGAACCCCAACAGCATGGTGTACCCCAATGCTGGATTTGTGGTGAAAAAGGCCATCTACGTCGGGGTTGTAAACACCGCCTAAAAGATAACCACTGCCGAAATTGCGCGACAAGATGGCGCAAAAGAAGAGAAGATGATCCTGTATCACGATCGGCCCCTTCGTTAGAAGGGGCGGAAAACTAATAAGAGCCAACTTTGTGGGGCAGAGGTTGGCTAGTAGAATTGACGCCCCCAGTACCGTAATTAACGTTTCCAGACTACATCGAAATCGAAACGACCTATGGCTGAACGGAAAAGGTGATCAACGAGAATGCGTAATTACAGTCAACACCGGAGCAACAAAATCGATTTTAAGATCTGATTTGGTACACAATCTGAAGAAAGAGACTTCTAACAAATACATCCTTCGAACAGCTACCGGAGGAACAGCACCAGTCTATAGAAAGATTCTCCGTACTGTTCAGCTAGGCGACTTGTTATTCTAAGGTTCATCCTTAGTCGCGGATATCATCGACGAATGCATAATAGGTGTCGACTTTCTGACAAAATATGGGTTCAAAATTGACTTAGAAAAACGCATTCTTAGATGGAGAAATACAGAAGTGATAATGGGGGATAGCGACGAAAAATGCATTCGAGTGATAGTCGATTGTGACATAGAACTACCTCAATCATCTGAAAACATCGTATGGGGAAAATTGAATTGCGATCCTGGGGGCCACCAGTTCTATTTGATGGAGCCAACCTCAACGACAAATGCACAGAACGCGGTCATTGGAAAATGCCTGGTAGAAGCGAACAAAAATGATCTTATTCCTGTCAGAATAATGAATACCGCTAAACACACTATTAAAATTAAAAAAGGCGAGGAAATAGGTAATTGCTAATCAATAAATTTGGTGAAATCATTAGATATGGAGCAACAGGAAAAGGTTCTACCAACTGACAAAGGTAGACTCAAAGAACTTACCAAAAATCTACTGGATGAACTCAATTTGTATCAAGAAGACCGTCTAAAAGCCGAGGCGTTGATTGCTGATTTTGCAGACGTGTTTTCAACCGGTGACAATGACCAAGGTAAAACAGCTCTGGTAACTCACCGAATTGATACTCAGGATTCGAAACCGATCCGACAAGTACCACGACGTCTTCCTCTAGCAAAACAAACAGAAGTAAACGAAATGATAACGACAATGCAGAATCAAGGCGTCATCGAACCGTCATCAAGTCCCTGGATTTCGCCAGTTGGCTCCTCAACTTCAAGGATCTTGAAGATGGCTCCTCAACTTCAAGGATCTTGAAGGACAGATGGCCCGATGGTTGGAGCGTTTACAAATGTACGACTTCGAGATCGTGCACCGCAAAGGAACAACTCATAGTAATGCTGATGCTGTCTCACGTCGACCATGTTTACCAGGATGCAAATATTGCTGTCGTCACGAAGAGAAGATACAATCGGAAGACATAAGAGCAACAACAATATCAGCGGATGACGGTTGGACACCGACAGATCTTGCTGATGCACAGTTTGCGGATGAGGACCTACAACATCTGATCACATGGAAAAAGGAGGGCAAGTGACCGGATTGGCAAATCATCTCAGAATATAGTGCCGTGTTAAAGGGTTATTTGGCTCAGTGGGACTCTTTGTATTTGGAAGGGGATTTGCTGAAACGAAAATGGGAATCAGCTGATGGATCAAAACACCGCATGCAAGGTGTTATACCAAGAAGTAGAACGACCGAAATCCTTGATGAAATGCATGGCGGCCCTTCTGGGGGACATTTAGGAGTGAACAAGACCCTTGAAAAAATACGAGAAGGATTCTACTGGCTTCACGTTAGAGAAGATGTAGAGAGCTGGTGTCGAAAATGTAACACATGCGCTTCAGTCAAAGGACCCAAAAGAAGGCTAAAAGGAGCAATGCAAATCTACAATGTTGGTGTCCCCTTTGAACAGATTGCTATAGATATTGCTGGACCCGTTCCGGTATCAGATTATGGAAACCGTTACATTCTGGTTGTAGCGGACTATTTCAGCAAATGGCCTGAGGTGTTTCCAATACTCAACCAAGAAGCATGTACCGTCGCTGAGGAAATTGTACTCAATTGGATTAGTCGATATGGTGTCCCATTGGAACTCCACTCAGATCAAGGTCGAAATTTTGAGTCACAACTGTTTGGTGAAATGTGCAAGCTGCTGGGTATAAACAAAACTCGAACGACACCTCTTCACCCACAGTCTGACGGTATGGTGGAACGATTTAACCAAACCCTGATTGAACATCTGGCTAAAGTAGTCGACGAAAATCAACGGGATTGAGATCGTCATATACCATTGTTTCTTATGGCATACCGGAGTGCTATCCACACAACTACTGAAGAAACGCTATCAAAAGTTCTGTTTGGGACTACCTTAAGATCTCCAGCTGATGTGAAATATGGCGTATCACCTGAACCACACCAACCATTAACAGAATACGTGGATAATCTTCGACAGCGATTAAACCATATCCACCGTTACGTACGCCTTAAAATTATGAAAAACACGGAGGCGGCCAAAACCAGATACGACTTGAAAGGAAGCAGTGGCGGTTTTGCTGTCGACGAGTTAGTTTGGCTGTACAACCCACAGCGAAAGAAAGGACGTTCTCCAAAGCTCCAGCGAGAGTGGGAAGGACCTTATCAAGTCATCACCCGCTTGAATGACGTCGTCTACCGTATTCAGGAATATCGGAAGCCGAGAGCAAGAATGAAGATCGTTCATTTGGATAGACTGGCTCCGTGCCATGCGGACACCGGAACGAAAGCTGTTCGGGACGAACAGAACTAAGAAGGGGGTAATGTTATAACCGTGCTACCGAACGCATTAGATTCTAGCGTATTCTAGAATGTTCTAGTGACTGGAGCATTCTAGAGTATGCTAGAATCGGACCATCTAGAAGAATCTAGAAACGACGCTTGCGAAGAGTATATAAGCGCACGTCGCAAGAAGATTAGCGATTAGTGAAATCCGTGATTAGTGAAATTCGTGATAGGTTACTTTAGTGTATAGTCATCAATATTTTTAACTGTATTTTAAATTATTACACTGATGTTGCCGAAAACAGCTTTTTTGTTGCATTTAACCTATTTTAATTTTATTAGTTCATATTTAATTTATTTCAATAATTTAATTTTTATTTAAATATGTTATTTTTAAATTATTAGCAATAAAATGATTATTATAAAACATTTTGTTAATTTAATTAATAAACTAAATACAATTTATTATTATAAAAATAGAGAAATTAAAATTAATAATTTGTCCAACATATGTTAGTTTTCAGATATTTAAAAAGCGAGAGACATTCAAGTAATTTGTCCTTTTTTGTGTTCCCGCGCATTTGTAATTTGTCGTTGTTATCCAATTTTAAGTTTTCAATGTCGCTTTTCAACAATTTAGTAGCAGTAATGATATCCTCGTTTGTGTAAAAGTCAGATATATTGTTTATAAAAGTTTCATTATCAATTAATTCGACATTATTGTTTACGAAATAGAGCAACTCGTTAATCACAACAACACGTGCCGCCATCTTGCCAACATGGAATAAGAGGAAAAGTAAGTGCATGGTTCAAAAGTTATTTAGAGAACAGAGACCAGTATGTGGCAATAAAAAGTCACTCCTCAACAAAACTTAACGTAAGATCAGGCGTGCCACAAGGATCAATTTTAGGTCCTCTTCTATTCATAATCTTCATGAACGATTTTCAACATGCAACTGATGCAAATCACCTTCTATATGCAGATGACACTAACATCTTCTTCCCAACTAAAGACCCATTGAAAGAAGTAGAATACATCAATAACAGTCTTCAAAATATATCAACCTGGTTTATCAAAAATAAATTAATAGTAAATTATTCTAAATGTAATTACATTATTTTTGGTCCGAAAATTTTAACAAATATTATACCTAACCTAGACATAAAAATGAACAATATTTCTATTCCTCGCTCAACCAGCACAAAATTCCTTGGAGTAATACATACATACATACATACATACATACATACATACATACATACATACATACATACATACGTACATACATACATACATACATACATACATACATACATACATACATACATACATACATACATATACATACAGATACATACAGATACATACATAAGTAGTTAAGTACACATGACATGACATTGAGATTAAACTATTAGAGAATCTTAATTTTTAACTTGTCAAAATAATATTAAAAACAATAATACATTTTTAATTAGAAAATATTTGCTTAGTATTTGATTTGACAGACACAGATTCTAAACCAAATCAAAATGCCTGTGTGTTCCATTACAAAATGCAACTCATCTTATTTAGATGAAAATGTTACATTACAGACACAGGTTAATTTAATTTAGGCTATACTCAGCAAACAATTATATATAATAATATAATATAATTAAATAGTAATAAATAATATTAGTAACATTATAAATGCATTAAATGGTAATGTCAACTAAAAATTGTATAAATAATTTGTGCTGATATTAATTAAGTTAAATTTAAATTCAGACTGCCAAAGAATGATATTAAGAGAATGCAATGGGAAAACCTCATTAAAAAATACATTGACAATTACGATGAAAAAAAGAAAGATTTTAATTTGTAGCAAACATTTTACACCAGAAAGTTTTCATAAAGTTGGTTTGAAATTTTTCTTCAAAAAAATACTTTTCCAACGATATTTGACAAGGTTAATGTTACGTATATAAAAACCAATCATTTCAAGTTTCAGTTGTATAATTTAAATGTTTTTAAAGTTATAATTTTGAAATTAAGATATTGTTGTCAGGATAATTTTTCTGAAGTGTTCTTTATTTATGTTATGATTTATTATATACCAAATATAAACTTATTTTAATTTTTCAAATTTGTAACCAATAATCTGGTTCTATCATAGTTTAAACATTTTGTATTTTTAGCCTTCTTTAGATGATGTGATGTCAAGTGTAAATTTGGTTCGTATTTTTATATCTATATATTATCAAGATTGTGTTACATTTTAAGCCACCAAGTATTTCAAATTTCATTTTTCATTAAATATTTTTAAAAATTTGCTTTGCGTTAAGTTTAGTTATATTTATAGTATATTCATAAGAAGCATGTTTATGTTTTATGCATAACATAGAAACATAATTAAACATTTGTCTTGTCGTTCTGACCACTCCTTAAAGATATTAATTAGATGCCTTGCAAATAATAACATATATTCAAAAACGTCCAGTGTTAATAAAACTTTAATAATTTAACATTTCAGTTACCCTCAACACCATTGCGGCCAGTTGAAAAACCATCAACATCTGCTGTTAAATTGGTTGGTATGTTTGACAGGTTGTAACATAATATACGTATCAAATAAAATTTATTAAACTTTCTGCAACTCTCAAATACAAATAGTTATCTAAAGAAATTTTTATATGGCTTGCATTCATTGATGCTTCTATTTCAAAAAGCTGAATTGTCATTTAAAAAATTACTTTATGAAAATGTTTTTAAAAGGTTGGCCAATGAAGATTTATTAAATCTCAAAAAACATATAACAGATACACTTAATGGATTAAATAATCATTATTTTTGTTTACTTAGACTTATTGCGAAAACATATATAAATGTACGTTCATTTCATTTTGCAAAAACCACAAATCAAATAAAGATCCGTTCTAAATTTCATAAGTTAATACATTCCAAGGGACAATAAAATCATTTATCAATGAAAAGATTTATCAACCATTTGTAAATTTTGAATTGTTTGAATTACTTAGTAATTATATTTGTTTCATATATATATATATATATATATATATATATATATAGATATTAAACATTCTTTTGCTATCTATTGGTAAAATCTGTATTTTTTATTTGGTCATTATGTTTTCATAAAACCCGTCACTCTAACATCTTCATTATTTTATATTTCATTTATTTTTTTTATCTATGAAATTATGAATATTTGATCATTAATCTACATCATAATTTTACCGCAGCAATATATTAACTAATTTAAAGTCATCATTATATCAACTTTTTTCATTCCAGAATGTAAACTTATCAGTTTTAACCCTTTCCTTACATTATTTGTCAGTTTTAATAATTCATTTTTTTAATCTAATTTGATTGATTGATTTTTTCATACAAAATATAACTTTTTTTGAGATAAACTTTAGTAATGTTATATTAATTGGAAGTTTCAATGAAAAAAAGATATCATTTCATTTCATTTTTTAATAAAATATTTTTAAACATTTGTGTCTCTTTGTTGTCAAATTAGTTGCCATTGACTTATGTAAATGATTTGCACTTGAATATAAAACTATCCTTATTTTAATCGCTAAAAGTAAAGTATTGAAAATACATTAAAAAAAATTTATTTAAATATTACTTATTTTATCACTGATTAAATGTAGAATTAACAGTTTGCTAAAAACAGTCCTTTTCATATCCATGGCATACAATATATAGGCTGTTACCCGTCAACTTAAAAAGACTGGAATAAACTATTACAATCTCACCTCTTAAAGTATACCTAAGTCAAAAATTACCAATTATTTTCTGGATAGATGTCTTGATATAGTTTGATCGGATTTTTCCGTTTCGGCTGTTTGACTTTGAGGATGGAAATAAATAATTATGAAAAAAAAAATAAAAATTAGGAAAAAAATATTAATGGCACTGGCACATTATGGCACCATCTTGGGAGCTGCAGTGTCGTTAAAATCTTCATTAAAAAAAAACAAGTCAAAAAAAAGTTTAACCATCGTACCATTTTGAAGCCTTAAATCACACTTTAAATAATGTGATTACATATAAGCAAGCACGATTGTAACGTGTATTTGTGTATAAATAAGATGATGTATTACTGCATAAAGCGGCAACGCGTAAAAATTTCACGGTCTTTTAAAATGTAGGTAATTCCATGGCCAAAATCTTATTTCAAGTGTGGAAAAAAAAATTTTCATGACCTTCCAGGATGTGTACACAGCTTGCAGACCCTTTCGTAAAACTAGTCATTTTTAAAACCTTTGGAGACTTAATGAAACCGCCAGGCGTCTTCAGGAAGGCACGTTAATTTCTCGGGGCTGCATTTTTGTGGTTAATGGTTGTTCGACAAAACATAAACAGGAATTAAATTAAGATAATTTAACTGTAAAAGACAAACATTTTGTTTTGCCATGTTGCAAGACCTTCAACGAAAATAATATTTGTATTGCTAATAGAAAAAGGCTAGCAAATACGTTGCTCCAATTGCCACCAGTATCTGAAACAATTTTTTAACAAATATGTTTATGTTTTACATACTTCACCTAAAACTAAACTTATGTAAAATAAAAACAAGAGCCAAAAAAGAATTTATTCACATCATTAAAAATTTTGATTATGTTGATAGAGTAATATGTACAAAAATATAAACTGTAGCATTAACATGCCTGTTATCAATTTAATACATAATTTTCTGACCGAAACATTTGACATAATTGTCCACAGCCAATATAATTTAAAAAGCCTACGTGCCTGTATTGTTGGTAAAATTATTAAATGAATTATCTAAAATCAAAATTTGTTGTGTTTCAGACTGAGCTTTATTATTACTATTAATGACATTACTATTGCTATTATTAATGTTATTGTTATACATTAAACCAGAATTAAAGCGATATCGGTAATCAGCGTTTGTAACAATTTTTGATTGAATAATGGAACCGTCGGGCGTCTTTAGGAAAACACGTTGTTGCTGTCTCGGTGCTGCATTTGTGGTTAACGGTTGTTGAACAAAGCATGAGTTAAATTTAGATAATTTAACTGTGAAGGGCGGAGACATTTTGTTTTGTTTGTCAAGCTGCATAGCTAATTTTTCTAAAATGGGAATTGTGTTGGATGCTGTAGTCGGGTTGGCTAATCTGTTTGTTTTTAACTGAAAATTTTGAAGTACTGTTGATGGAGCAAATGTGATTTGTTTAACTGGCGACTGTCTCTGAAGCATGATATTAATAGGTTTCGATGTTTGTTGTGTTACTGTCACACCAACAGATCCAGGTAGATTAATGTTTGCGTTGATTAACATGTTACCGTTATTAACTTTATCACATTTAATGTTGTTGTTTGCCAAGAGAATGAAACCAGAATTGGTGCTGGTAGTTTGTTTTGGCGCATTGGGTACTAGAATAATGTTTGTCTTAGAATTAGTGGTCGGTATAAAAAAATTCTGACCAGGAGTTGAAGGATTTTTTAAAATATAGTAATTGGTAGCTGCTGGTGTTTGAACAGTTTTTGGAACACTTGTAGAATTTTTCTCAATAAGAAACTGAAGCACATCATTCGAAGAAGAAGAAGGCATGAACACTGATCGAGCCACTATATGATTGGTTGACTTAGGCACAACATTATTAGTTTTCAAATACGCTGGTGATGTTAACGTTGCCAGCGGCATTTTTGATGGAACATTGTTTTGGAGTTTTTCAAGAATTGGCGTTAACTTATTTTCAGCAATTTTGTTAACAGGTATTGCACTTGGAAGATGTCTTGAATTGATTACTGTTTGCGACTGTACCAGATTTGGTCGTGCAAATCTATGAACTAGTATTCTTTGATTGTTAGGAAGAATAAAGCGCTTGTTTGATAATAATCCATAGTTAACAGATTGATTGTTTTCTCTTTCTAGGGCTTTTGGTGCAACGTTATTCAAAATATTTATGCTATTGGCCGTATTGTTAATTTGTGTTATGTGTTTTAGAATATCCTCTTTTATATCAAGCTTCGGTTGCTTGTTAGGTGGACATTGGTATTCATCGGGAAACATCGCGGGACAAGAGCGTTTTCCTTTGTTATCGCTTTCATTTTGCAGAGAGATTTGATTCAGCACGTCTCCGCCAATGTCATCGTAACTATTGTCGAGATGCTTCGCTTTATTCGCCTTTGATTTTACTACAGAGTTTTTGTTCTGTTTGGAATATTTAATTAGAGGTGAATTTTTCTTCCAATATTTTTTTACTTGAAGTTGTTTATCATCGAAAAGTTTGGCATTTGCCTTTGAACTTTGTCTGTTTTTTACATAAGTTGTATTATCTTTCTCATCATCGATGCAAATGTCTTCAGTTTCATCATCACAACTATTACTGCTAGAGTTAACGTTGCTGGCATCTTTTGCATTTGAAATTTGCTGCTCTTCTTTTCTAGCCAAAAAATGCATTTTTTTCATTTCCAAATATGGAATTTTACTCGATTTATTAAATTTAATTTTTTTGTGTTTAACAGAATGATCAACATTCGAAACGTAAAGAATCTCATCTTCTTCATCTTCTGCTTTCCTTTCCTCTTCTTCTTTGAGCGCCTTCAAATGATCAAGTTCCCACTTGTCCAATGAAAGAACTACATTACTCTGAATTTTGTGAAAACATTTAGTTTTTAATAACTTTTCTGATATATGTGTGTAATACGTTTATTTTGAACAAGTGCATGCCACTATAACTAGTTGGTTTTAAAAGAGCAGTATTGTGTTCGAATTTATAGAATGCTTTGTCATCTAAAGTAAAAATTTTTGAATAAATTAGAATGGTTTTCTTATAAATAACTTGAAATTCTTGTGAATGAGCCATGTGAAGTGAAACCATTTTCTTGAAGCAATGTCATAATTGATAATACACGAATTGTCTTAACTTCTATTGCACATTTTTTCATAATTTCTAAATAATTTTTTGCTGTGACTACATTAGACAGAGCAACAGTGTGAATAATAATTAATTAAAAAAAAAAACATGCTTCGTCATCTTCATTATCTTTGGGAGTCATCAGATATTCCATGAATGAAACTGCATACTTTTCAATAGAACTTAGCTAGCAGACAAAATAAGTAAATTAATAAATTTATTAAAAATTAAAATAAAATTAAATAAAATAAAAAAAATCAACAAACTAAATGAATGATTGGCTTGAACAAAAGTAACTAAAAATTGTACTACTTTGTTATTAAGTTGCTCAAGTTCCACATCAAGCGATGAAGCTTCATCTAGTTTTGTTTCCACCACTGCACAACTACTGTTTGGTGCGTCATTGAACTTGACATCTTCCCAAGGTAGATTTTCATCAAATTCTGCCAATTCTTCTTTTTGTTCAGCCTTGGCACATTCAGCTGCTTGAATATCTGTTTCATCCTCAGCAGCACATAATGCCTAAAAAAAAGTTAAATTAACAACATTTAAATCATCTAATTATTCTACGCTTCACAATTATTACCCACATAGAGAGAGTACAGAAGAAAAAACTGCATTGACCAAAATTAAAATTATTAAAATTAAGAAAATAAGAAAAATTGGAAATCCAACAAACATAAAAATAGTCAATGAAAGTTGAAAAAAATTCTAGAAAGTGGAGCAAATTTCATTAAAAAAGAAAGAAAAAGATTCCCGAGAAAAAGTATCGTACAACTAAATCCAATATTTTTATAATCAATCAATCAATCAATCTTCGTTTTGCGTCCAGAAATCCGGTTTCCGGAGGTAGGACGTTGTTTTCTTTGTCATCAACTTTTTGTGCCAAATTAGACGATCAGTTGTATCCATTTCATTTAAATTTAAAGCTCTATCTGCAAACATATGCAAGAGAAGTTATGGCACTGTTTGCACTTCGTTTGACATGACCAAACCACCGCAGACGGTGTTGCCGGCATTCGTCCTTTATATCATCTAAACCAGCACGACGCAGGATTTCGGTAGATTTGATGTGGTCCTTCAGACTAATTCGTTGCATCCATCATAGCATTTTCATGTCGGTTGGTTGAAGTTGTTGTTCCAATTTGGTTGTCATTGGCCATGTTTCTGCATCATATAACAACACCGGACGTATCACAGATTTATAAAGTCTTGATCGTAGTGGTAGTGGGATATCACGCCGCATCAATATAGAGGCAAGGAGATGCCATTTATTCCAGGCTGCACGTATGCGTGCTCGAACGGCAGCTTCAGCTGTTCCAGTACAATCCAAAACATCCCCTAGATATTGAAACGATGTGACTTTCTCTACCTTAATGGCTTCAAAAACAGTGCTATTTCGAATATGTTGTTGTGGATTGATGCAAGCAGGGTAGCTGTAGATTGGATGGGTTCACCAGTGTTCATTGCTTTTGTTTTGCTGATGTTGACTTTGAATCCATGATCGGCGAGTCTGGTGTTCCAATCTTCAAACATCTGTGCTGCATTCTGCTCAGACGTGGCTGTTAAAACGATAACATCAGCATATACTAGATTCCAAATGTCACCAGTGCGTATCGGTTTTGCTGATTTCTTTTATCACAGTTATAAATAACAGTGGACTGAGAATCGAGCCTTGGTGAACTCCAACGCCGATGTCAAATGCATCTGTGTTTCCAACCGTTGTGCTGACGAGAGTCTTAGTATTCGTATACATTTCCATCACAAGTCGAACAAGATATTCTGGAATGTGTTGTCGACGTAGACTCCACCTGATTGCTTCACGGGGAACTCGATCAAATGCTTTTTCAAGGTCTACAAAATGTGTGATAGTTGTCGATGCTTTGCGAAGTACTTCTCTTGCAGTTGCCGAAAGATGTGAATTGCATCAATTGTTGATTTTCCCGCTAGAAAACCAAATTGATAATTTCAGATTGTGATGCACGACGTTAATCTTCTTTTAATGATTTTTTCGACAATTTTCAGGGAGTGTTCTAACAGACGTATACCCCGATATGATGAACAGTTCAATGGATCAATTTTGCCTTTGTATAGCGGGACTGTCATGCTATAGTTCCATTCAGTCGGCATTGAGCAATTTCTCCAGATTTCATGGCAAAGTTGTAGTAACGCTTGAATACCTGCAGTACCAGATGCTTTGATAATGTCATTTGTGAGTCCAGAGGGCCTTGCTGCCTTTCCATCCTTCATAGCTTTCAGAGCTTCTGTAAGCTCCTCTACAGTGATGTCTGGAATCGGACCTTCGATGGATGGAGCGTCAAAGTTAACATTGATGGGATTTATTTCGTTTAACAGACGGTTGAAGTATTCTCTCCACTGTAGCTTGATCTCATCTTGTTCAAGAACCATCTCATTTTTGTCGTTTTTGATACATGAGGCACCAACTATGTCTTTTTTCATACGCTTTGCTTGTTTTGCTATACGATACAGAGATTTCATTTGTTCACCTTTGCTTTTAGTGAGCCACTCTCTGCACTGATCTGTCCGAGCCACTGCAACTTGACGTCTTGCATAGTTGTTCTTCTCACGGTAAATTTTATGGTCATCAACAGACTTTGATTTTTGCCATTGCTTGTATGCAACTTTCTTTTCAGCTATTGCATTTTGTACACTGTCATTCCACCACCAAGTGTCACGTTCATGCTGACGTTTTGTACCAGTTTTCCCACAAACTGTAGTTGCAGCGTTCATTAAAACGGTTTTGTATGTACTCCAATCTGTACTGGCTTGCGATTGGTGGTCTAACTGTGTGGCGACAATCTGTTGAAATTTTTCTCGATGAATATTGCTTTTCAGCTTCCACTTTTGATTCTCCGAGGCATTTGTTTAGACTTATGTTTTGACAGTTCGACAACCAGGTCTGCCACAAGGATTCTATGTTGGGCGACACATGATTCGCCAGGTATAACTTTGACGTTTTTGAATAGCCTTCGGTGTTGTTGCTTGACAGCAAAGAAATCAATTTGCGTGACTGATGGTCCACTTTTGTATGTTATGAGATGTTCCAACCTCTTTCTAAAATATGTGTTCAGTAAACAAAATCCGTGACTTTCAGCAAATTCAAGGATGCGGTTGCCATCATCATTTCGTTTTCGATTGCCAAAACCGCCATGTACGTTGTCAAAACCATCTGTTTTCTCTCCAACGTTGCCATTGAGATCGCCTCCAATCAGGATTGTTTCAGATTTTGGTATTGTTGAGATGGTGTCAGAGAATGCAGTCCAGAAGTCATTTTTCATCTCTTCTGATTCTCCTGTCTGTGGTGCGTATGCAGAAAAAATAATCATTGTTTGCTTTTCTATGCGAAGCTTGATCCACATGAGACGTGAATTAATCCTTTTAATATCCAGTACTTCTTGGGCTAGCGGTTCTCTGACAAAAATTCAAACACCATTTTTGGCCGTCTTTTGACCATTCCAGAATAGTTTATATTTTTCTTTGTCTGAGTTGACATGACAGACACCATTCGATTTCCATCGGGTTTCCTGAAGGCAGCAGATGTCAATCCTTGTACGCTCGAACATTTCTGCGATTTCCGTGCTGCGGCCAGTCAGTGATCCAAACACGCACACAAAACACACACACAAATATTTTTATAATGAAAAATAGTACTGAATTTATTTTTATTCATTTATTTATTTACAGAGATATTTTATTAAATAAATTGAAAATGCCTCTTTATCAGTGAAAATTCATAAAATTGTTGGATGTTGAAGATTTATCAAAGTAGATGAAGACAATCGTTGGAAAGAATAATAAAAAAAATTTTGCATGAGTTTCTTATCAAAACTAACCCATAAAAGCAAAATAATTTACAAAATCAGAAGTATGAAGCTATCAAAGTGACGAATTGAATTACGAAGAAAATTATGAAACAAGAACATGTGATGATAGAAAACTCAATTTAGTAAAAGAAACATAGGATATCTTTACTAAGTTAGCAGGTTAAATTTAAAATGGACAGAAAAAAATGTGTGATAGATGTCAGTGAAAGAAACAGTAAACAAAAACATGAAGACAACTAGGTGATATGAGGGAATCATAAGCATAAGATAAAAATTTTTCCGACTTTTTGAAATAAAAATCACTACTAAATAAGATACTTTAAAAAATATCAGTCGATGTAATTGTTTTCATTAGTAAAATTATTTACTCATTAAAAAAAGTTTATATCATGTAAAACGTTTTAAAGAAATGCATACTTGTTCTATCTGTTCTTGAGTCAGTTCACTGTTCATTTGGTCAAAATGATTTTTGTCTTTCTGAAAAATAACCTCAGTTACTGATTGCACAGATGCTAGCGATGTATTTTCTAAACCTGAAGGTTCCTCAAACAAATCCTTTATCGTTTGCTGGAAATTTAAACATCAAAATTATTTCATCAGGTATTTTTGATAAACGGACCAAAACATGAGATGAAATATTACCTACCGCTATGAAATGTATTTCAAATTTCAATTTATTAAAAAAAAACTAGAACATTTTGTTAAATATTATGAACCACTCTAACACCCAATTTTACTATTTATTGTCTTACATTGACCTCCGTAAATGCGCCAAACTTTAGTTATATTTGGCATATATATATATATATATATATATATATATATATATATATATATATCATATTTTGGTCTCTTTTCACTATAAATATATATATATATATATATATATATACACACATACATATACATATAAAAAGTAACTTTGTTGACATTTCTGGACATGAGTTTAGCGTTTTATATTGTGAATCATAAAATCCTGTTGGACAGACTGAAAAATTGTTATGGTTTAAATAAGATTGCGTTAATGTGATTAAAATCATTTCTTACTGGTCGGGCTCAGCAGATTTCTTACTCAGGCGGTCTCTCGGAACCAAATAAACTTACGTCAGAGATGCCTCAAAGATTTGTTCTTGGGCCGATTCTCTTTAATTTGTACGTTGTAGAGATATTAGATTTACCTATAAAGGTGGTTATTACTGCCATGGGTACGCAAATGACGTGCAGATTATGTTTTATGTTTTCCAGATGAGATGCCTACCGTAATAGAGAAACTGACAAAAACTATATCTGATGTCGACTCGTGGCGGGGTCAAAGTAGACTAGAGTTGAATCAGACAAAGACTCAGTTCATGTTGAGCCTTCATCGATTAATATCAGTATGACTGATATAAGTTTCAGTGAAACGGTCACCAATTTGGGAATTGTGATGGATTTCCGTTTGACAATGGGTCTTTAAAAGTTTGAATGGTCTAGCTACGAAATATTTATAAGATAAATGTATTAGAGTTTCATCCATGTCATCACATGGGGGTCTAAGGTCTGCTGATTCAAACACGCTTTATGTTAGAAAACGGAATCTGAAAACAGCAGATAGAGATTTTGCAGTTGCTGGGCCTGTTTTTTTAAAACAGCCTACCTATCGAATTACGTATATCTGGGTTATCATTATCTGAGTTTAGAAAACATCTAAAGACATATCTATTTGGTAACTTTTAGTGATCTCCCCCGATGATGGCTTTGCTTTCAACATGCTTTATACAAGGAGAGTGCTGATGAGAAGCAATTATAATTGGCGCTTTTTGATTTGATTTGATATATTTCAGCATTCGGTTGATTGTCACCATCCGAATGTTTGATCACTTCCGCAAAAAACAAGAGTTTACTGAAAACAAAATTGTTCAGTACAATGCATGGGAAGGAAACAAAACTGCCAGCAAATCTAAATATCTCAAACTGAATAAACGTCGAACAACAATAGTGCCAACTTATTATACCTTATATCACGAATAGAATATTTACGTCACATTGCATATAGATCAACTATGCAATTTACATTAATTTAATAAAGTAATAGCGTTAATTATTTGGTTAAACTTTGATTTATTCTTGTATTTTTAGAATTTATTTCGAAAAATTAACTAATATAAATTAAATTTAATATTTAATAAAATCTACCAAAGTTACAGCTTTTGATTTTAGCTTTTAATTCACGAGAAAGATGCAACATACTATGCTGTATTTTTCTTATATATATATATTAAATATATAATATTTAATAAAAGACTATAATTAATGCTGTAATTATGGAAATTTATATATATATATATATATAATCTACCAAAGTTTTAGCTTTTGTTTTTAGCTTCTAATTCATGAAAAAGATGCAACATTCTATGCTGTAATTTTCTTTTATCAGTATATCAATCAATCTTCGTTTAGAGTACAGATACCCAGTTCACCGAGGTAGACGTTCTTTTACCAGTATATAGATAATGTAAATTAAAAGACTATAATTAATGCAGTAATTTATGAAATTATATATATATGTATATATATAAATTTGTTAAAATTAAATAAAATCTACCAAAGTTTTATTTAATAAAATCTACCAGTTTTAGCTTATGTTCTTAGCTTCAAATTCACGAGAAAGATGCATTTTTCTTTTACCAGTATATATATAATATAAATTAAAAGACTATAATTAATGCTGTAATTTATAAAATTTATGTATAAATATATTTTGGTTCAGACTGTCGTATATACAATTATTAAGAAATATCACCGCATTTTGTGATATGCGGTGATATTTCTATATATATATATAATTTTCATGATGAACTTGAATAATAATTCTATTTTCAATAAATTGAACAATTTCCAGATAATTCTAGTAAGGAAAATTGAAAGATATACTTTAAATTGATTTATGCCAACAATTCGGTAGAATTCCTACAATGCAGTTTAAAATACGGTATATTCTATATATAATAACACCATTAAAGTTACACATAAAAGTGTTTATACAAACGCACACACAATTTTCGGGCAATTACTTTGATGTCATAGTATTTTAAATTTATCTATATGTATGAGTGATTTTGAGTGTCAATGATGTAAGAGTGTGCGCGTATGTGTGGTCATGTGTGAGTGTGTAAATGTGCATGACGAGGTCTGCATGTGTGTGAGTGAGCATGAATAAATGTGTTTGTGCATGATGAATCTGTTGGTTTGAATGTGTGTGTGAGTGGGTTTGATTAGTTAAATAATATATTTAGTTATTTTTACTGCACTTCTTCCTCTACTTAGCGTTTTGTTTTTGGTAGGGTAATGATATTTATATTTACCTACTGATGATTTTATTGGTGAATGTATATCAGTTTATTTATATTGAATTATTGATGTTGCTATTTAATCTGCATAGTTCATGAGTAATTGTATGAGTACGTTTAATTTTGAAAGTGTAGGTAGATCCGTGTATATCTGTGCGCTTGAGTGTTTTCCCATGTGTGTGTATGTATAAAGCTTAAATTTCTATATATAAATATGTATTTATGTGTGAATATATATGTGCGAAAATACATTTTGTTTTATTGCTCATTTGGTAAACTTTGATAGATATTTTTTAGTTTTTCTTTCTGTTATAAGTCAGTATTTGAGTTTAACAATTATTTTTTTCATTTTATGTATTATATTTTTGTTAAAGCACTGCTACAAGTAAATGTTTACCTTTTTGCGCTTGTGAATAATAAAAAATAATAAAATAATCAATCTTCGTTTTGCGTCCAGAGACCCGGTTCCCCGATGTAGGACGTATATATATATATATATATATATATATATATATATATATAATAATAATAATAATAATTAATAATATTTGATAAAATCTACCGAATTTTTAGCTTTTAAAAGTTTACGATTGATCTTTTCAATACTTCTAACAGTAACTTTGTAATTATTATACAATTTATTAAAATTAATTAGAAAATCGTTGGTGTTATTTTGCAGCTATAATCTCCTTTGTTTAGTAGTACATACGTTACAAAGGTTTACGTCTGAACAGAAAAAGCGAATGCTGCAAAAAATACCTGAAAAGTAAGAAAGTAAAATCGCATCGTTTGCAAACCGTTTGTACACATTAACCGGACACAGAAGACAAAAACAAAAAAATACAAAGAATCTCCAACCTCCCAATCAATAACGGTTATAAAAGTTCATCAATAGAAAAAGTAATTTTGAAAGCAATTTAACAAAGAACGGAATGACTTTTGCGCAAAAATAACTAACCAAGAAGCAGTGCTTAAGCATCACACAAATAACGAGAAAAAAAGTGGAAATGAACTTAATTCATATTAAAAACAAAACCTGTCTAAAAAACGCGGTGGTAAAATTTCCTCCTTCGATTGCAACATTGCCCAGAAGCCTTTTTTCATTTGCTTTCTTTAAAATATTTTCTTCTATTGTTCTTTCACACACCAGCCTAGAATTGATTTTACCAGAAACATAAATTGCATATCATGATTAAACTAAATTTCAAATCCAATTAAACCTACAATGACAGAGAATTTATTAATCGTGTCCGGCAAATTTCTTTAATGAAATTCTGACGGCAACGCGATTTTTACGTTCGTTATTTTGTGATTTTAAGTGTAAATTAATTATTTCTTTTACTGTAAACCTTAGTAATTAAGGATTGTAAATTGTGAATGTAAACTAACTTTAATTTTTAAACGTTAATATTAATTATTATCAATTAATACTATCATAACTTTGCCAGTCGTCTTGAAGTTACGTAAATTTATTGAACTTCCATGTTTTCGACTAAAAATTATTGGTTTCTTACAGGAAGTTTACAAATTTAAGTTGAAGATTATTATGAATTTATTATTATTACTTATTATTAATATTATTTTCGGGTTTTTGTTATTTTTTTGTTTCGGAATCGAAAACACTGCATTTTACCAGACAGACTCCAGTTGGAATTTTCTACGGTTTAGAAAAGAAATATAAGACATTTTACTTTGATCTACAACTTAATTGCTTGAGTAGAGCCAAAAAATATTTGAAAAAAATAACAAGAATAGAACTAAAGATTTGTGAACAACGTCGCCAAGAAAATATGATATATCCATCATGTCTCGATAACAAATTTAAAGACAAAAAAAAAATCTAGGTAAACTTTAAACATGATAAAAGAGAGGAAAAACTCAATACCGAAGGGCAAAGCTCGTTTTGAAGATTAAGCAGATGCTTTAAACAATGTACTTCAAAACAAAAAAACATTAATAATTGAACTGGCGCAGAAGATTAAAATAGTAGATTAACAACTGTCAGAGCTAAATAAATTAAACAACAAGGTAGATAAAATAAACACTAAAATCCTTAAAATCACCCAAAAACTTTCAGACTTTTTAAGGGTAGTATGATTAAATTAAATTTGGGTTCAAAAACCAATAAGAGTGGTGTGATTTTTTAATTCTACCTGTTCTTCAAATTTAGTGTAAAATACTCAACAAAATAAAAGAAACTCTATTGGTTGCTAACCTTGAAGAAAACAATATGAATTCAAAGGCAGTAGAAGATAAGGAAGTAGTAATCGACTCACTGAAAACGATTTGTCCACTGATGTGGTATTTGCACTTAGTACTTGAACTGGAGTACCAATTTCAAAGACTTGTACGTGACACCTAAGTACTTCTATAAGCTGTTATATGCCGAAGAGCAACGAGAAATTTAAGAAAATAATTTTTTATGACTTAATAAAGGAGGTCAGAGAGAAGTGCAAAAATATTCCACTAGAAAAAAAAGAAAGTCGTTGAAGTAGATGACATCAAAAATTAACTTCAACATGTTGCAAGAATTTCAAATCAATTGTAGCGAATCATATAAAGAATTACTTCTTTAGAAATAACTTGTAGGACCTGCCTGTAGTCTGTAGGCAGTACGATTTTTTCAATCACCTTCAACAACACTACAACTACCAAGGTTTTGCTGATAAAATGATGCAGTTGAAAAAGGAGATGAGTTTGACCGATCTAGGAAATGTGTTTGACAAAATTTCTCACAGTAGATTATTATTTAAATTGGAAAAATACAAACTGAATATGAAGTTAATAATGGAAAAATATAAGAAATGCCTAGAGACCGTCAATGGCGGCGTTGTTTGAATTCTGTTGCATTGATTAGTGTAATGAACTGTTTCTGATTATAATTATTTATTTATTTTTGAATAAATTTTATTGTTCATAGTTATAAAAATGCTTCAATTTTTAACTTTTTCATATCTGACAAATAGGTCCAAATTTTTCAATTTTATAAAATATGCTTTAATTTTTAACATTTTCTTTTTTATATATAACTAAACTAAAAATAACTTTTAAATTTTAACTTCATTTGTACACATTTTAGTATCTTTGGTTAGATTTGTTAAATTTTTTCCGCTTTAAAACGATTTGATTTTTGTCAATTTTTAATAATAAAAAAAGTCTTTTTAAAATTAAGAAATAAAATAATTATATAAACTAAATTATTTAAATATACAAGTGTAGATGCTATTTTATCCAGCTGTGAGTGTGGTCGACAACAGTACTGTATTTTGTAATGTCTGCAAGTCAACTATTTTTATTGCTCACGGTGGTAGATCTGATATTACATATTATATTGCAACGAAAAAATATAAGATCGCCTTTAGTGAACGTGTGAGCTGTTCATCATTAACAAAATATTATACAGTAAAAGAACCGGGGAAAGAATATAATTTAGCAGTTTCTTGAAATTAAAAAATAAATAAATGAGTAAGTAAAAATGTAAGTAAAAAAAATTAATAAAATAGATAAATAACCGTTATAACAAAAATATTATTAAAATATAAACGTCCAGCAATTTTAGGACAGCAAATTCCAAAACCGCTTGCAGTTAAATGGTCAATTTGAAAACATTTCCAGCCAAAAAATTTGAAAAATGCAAACCTATATATATGGACATCTCTGGTCTGGCCGATCCTGTGGCATCTATCCTGTGCTTGTGCATCCATGGTGGGGTTCCAATCACTATCATAGAAGATGACAGTGTCAGCTCCCGTCAAATTTACTCCTATGCCTCCTGATCGTGTTGAAAGAATGAAACAGAAAATCTTCGAGTCCATATTGAACCTTTCCATGAGGGCCTGCCTTTGTTCAACCTTAAGTAATAAACAACTCTCTTTATATCATCCTCAAGTAATAAACAGTTCTTTTATTACCAAAAAATAATGCAATTTTAAATTTTCGGCGCAACTTCAAATTTAGTTTCCGTAAAAATACAAAACTAACAAATTATATTAAATATAAAGACTATGTAGATATATCGTCGTTTGTTTATGAAACAAAGCTTATATATATGATATTGATAACGTGGATTTAATTAAATTAATTTAATTACTTTTTATATTAATTTAATTATTCTTTTATTTCATTTATTTCTGTCATTCGAAATCTTTTCTAGTGTTATTCTAGTTATTCCAGTAGTTGTGTATTAATAGCCCAGCTCTTTCCAAATCTCGACTAAATCTCGACACAACCATCTTGTTTTAGGTCCGTCTTAATCTTTTCCCCTCTAATTGATACTTCCAGACTTTTTTAGGTGTTTTGAACTCCTCCATCCTCCATCATATGTCCTTCCGACTTTATTCTTCTCTTTTTAATAACATTACTGATATTCATTTGTCCTGTTCCCTTTTCTGACTTCCTCATTTGTGACATGATCCTTGTAGCCAATTCACATCATTTTTCTGATCCACGTTCTCGTAGGCATCCAATTTTTTTTCTATGCTTCTCGTTAATTGCCCACGACTCAGCTCCATTTACCAAAACTGGAACCACCATAGCATTGTAGGTTTTTAGTTTCACTTTTAGTTCAATGTCATGTCTTTTGAAAACTTTATGTATAATTTCTGAAATACTCCTCCTGAATTACCTTCGTTTTTTTGACGTTTATATTCAAACCTAATTTTTCACTTTCCTGTTATAAAACGTCGGTTAGCTCCATTACTCTCAGAAGACATTCAACGATTAAATATGTATCATTCGCATAATCTGCATCATGCAATTTATCGGGTTATCTATGCTTTACATGATTCTCGAGCTTTTCCAGTCTTCTCAGTATGTAGCCCAGATATACTGTTGAATAAGATCGGCGATAGAATGCAACCTAGTCTGAAACCAGTTTCTATCTGGTTTCCATAACCGTACCGCAAATCGACTACTTTCGGATGTAGCCCATATTTCGTGAATATCTTCCATGCTCCTCACCGGATGAAATCATACGCTTGGGCAAAGTCTATGAAACGTAAACTTCTCCATGGAACTTTATCATTTTGTCCATCATTTGTCATAATCCAAAAATCTAATACAAAAATCCAACTAAAACATCCTCTACCTTTCCGAAATATATGTACTTGATCAGCCACTAATTTAGACTCTTCTGACATCCATGTTTTTATGTTAGGTTTTGTGAATTCCAGTTCTTTATTTGCCACCTCATTGATTGACATATAGAGCTTGTTCCACTTTTTTTTCAACGCATCCTTCCTCTTCTGTTACCATTTCCAGTACTTCAAATCGATTTTTCACCTCTAAGCAGCATCCTTCTCTCACGCTCTCTATAGTCTTCCCATATGGCAGCGTTTAACCAAATTTTGCGGACTCTTTCCACGTAACTTCACCCTTATTTCTGCCACTATTATAGTGATCAGATTCGATTTCTCCTGACTAGTAAGCTCTTGTTTTCATCACTGAAGTAAGCCACTCTTTTCTTATAATTATATAGTCAATCAAGTTTAGTAAATTACCATTTGGTGACTTCCACGTGACCTTCCTACCTGGTTTCTGGATAAACTGAGTGTTAGTGACGCAAAGCTGATTTGTCATCATCATCATTCATCAGCTGTGTGTAGCCACTGATTTCCTCATGGAATCTCTCCACCGATCTCTATCATGGGCCAGCTCTTCAAATATCAATCGAGATTTACACTTTGTAACTACATATTTGGACAGCCTTGCCCATTGTAGATCTTCGTCCAAGCAGTCGATTCATCTTCTTGGTAGTCTTTCTCTGTCTCGCCTATTGAAGTTTATACATCAAGGCTTCCCTGGTAGGTCTATTTGAATTCATTCGCAACAATTCTTACAGTTTCTGCGTTTGTTTTTTAAAAAATAATAAAAAACACATGTCCTGTCCATTTCATTTTGCGCATTCTGACCACTTCAGTTACGTATAGCTACATCTAATCTCCGCATTTGAAATGTGGTCTGGATAACTGATTTTCATGATTCTTTGCAGCCATCCGTTTTCAGCTACATTCAATTTATTCTCCATAGTAAGTGTTAAACACTTCGATCTGCACCATATAACAATAGAGATGACTTTTAAAGTTTGGCTATGGCCACATTTTTTGGTAACCGCCATGTTCTTTGTTTTTTTTTAAATTTACCAGAGAATGCGTTCAAAAAGCTGCATGAGAAAATTTTTTTAACGACATAATATTAGCCTGAAGTTGAAGATGAGAGATTTCAATAAATGTGTGTTGCCGATTTTGTTATATGGTGCTGAATCGTGGAGTTTAATACATACTATGGTGAAAAATTAATTGAATGCGACTGAAAACGGATAAACCATGAAAATCAGCCATTAAGATCACATTCTAAATGAGATTAGGCTTAAGGTTTTTGCTTTCTTCAGCCAGATATTCCACCATAATTTTTAATTAATCAAATGAGTCTGCTGTTAGTCACATATCATTCGCATATTCCAAATCCCGACAACCTGAGGGAAAAGATGTCACCCAACCATTACATATTCGTTCCACTTTTAGTAGTATATAATCGAAAACTTTGTTGAAGAGTGTCAGTGACAGAATACAACCTCATATAAAATCCGTTACGGATTTAAACCATTCAGTATCTTCACCGCTGATCTTGACGCTGATTCCATATCCTTCTAGGATCATCTATGCTCCCTCTCTCCATATGGAGTTATAGGCTAGGGCAAAGTCAACAAAACACATAATTAGTTCTTCATTATGTTCTAACTCTTTTCCATCAGCTGTCGCAGGAAAAAAATTTGATCAGAGCAACTTCATTTTTTTCTAAAAACGCATTGATTATTAACCCACTCTTCGCAACTGCCAGTACCTCAACAATTTGCACGGACTTTTTTTATGTTGGGCGACGTCTGGGCCAGTGTTCATCATAGGATAATTACTTGCCATTTCGGTTGGTTGTCGTTTTATTCTAATTGGTGACTATTCCAATCCTAGAACGCCTTTGCCTGTTTACCACGCTATTCGCAATTGTTTCTTTACAGATATGTAACTTAACTATCTTATATTTATGTATTACTTGATTTCTAATATTTTATATATAATATAATTCTTTCACAGATTAATAAATTAGGTTTATTAGCTAACGAACGAACTTAAATATTTTATTTACTATTTTACTACAATAATTTTTATCAACTTCTTTAGAAATTGCAGAGCTTTAGAGCGGACCTGGAGCAGGGTGTGAAGTAGTCGGAACAACATATTTTCAGCTTGAGCATAAAGTTTTTTATTGTTCCACAGCTCATACAATAAAAAATTTAAGTACCAAAAGATATTTTCACTGAGAATTCATATTTTTTTAAAATTCAATCCAAGAAATTTACCTAAAAAAACTTAAAGTCATTCGTTTTAGATGTTTTAGTTTGATCATTCTATAGTAATCGTTTTACAATTTGTGATTGCTTAACGAAGGTAAATTTGCGAAGACTGATATGCTATGATAAATTTACGTTAACGAAGATAAATTTGCAATGACTGAAAGAAATACTGTGATAATTTTTATTTACAGAGGTTCATATGAATTACTTAAAAAGTGAATTACTTTTAATATTCAGGCCATGATATCTAACTAACATTTGCAACTCTCACCCATGGTGAATTTACGAATTACTGACGAAGATGAATTTGAAAACAAACTGGATAAAAGAAACATTCGTCAAATTTTCATCAAACCAACTATCGAAAATGGTTGTGAATTGTTAATTATTTTGAAGAAGACTGCAAAGCTCTAGAAGGTAAATATCTTCGAAGCTACTATCCATTACCCAGATGGCTTCAAAAGAGCATACAGATTAGCTGCAAACTAGTCAACATCATAAGCTAATGTTGAAAAATTATTTTCTGCTCTAAAATTTATTTTATGTGATAATAGACAATTAATGGAAAAAGATTTGATGTCTGCTATTGATGTACAAAACGTCCTACCTCGGGAAACCGGGTCTCTGGACGCAAAACGAAGATTGATTGATTGATATTGATGTACAAAATTTATCGTGTCCTGTTAAGAAAACTTTGAAAAGTGTATTAACGTTCTGGGTTTTTCGCTTATTTTATCTCCTTTTTGATTAATCCAGAAAAAAACTGAATACATCTTTTGCATGTTTTTGTTATAAATTGAAAAAACTCAGTTTTAGAAAATTTGTTTAAAAATAAAAGCAAACTCCCGCCTTTCGGTAAAAAAACTTTTTTTAATAATTTTTTATCTGAGTTCGGAGCACAAAGCGGAGCTGGGAGCATGTGTCACAAAGTCGGAGCGAAGCCGGAGTGAAGCAACTTAAAAAATAGCTTGCTCCAAAGGCCTGAAAAATCGTCGAACTAGCACAATATTTTATTGAGAGAAAAAATTTAGAACCTTGGTAGTTCCATCAAGCCTGAGATAGCGATGTCCATGGAAATTGAGAAATTGTTCAAGAACATCTAACATCTTGGTCATTTGAGTAAATATTAGTACACGATGTCCTCCTTGTTTCAACTTACGTAACAATCTATCTAGAGACTGCAATTTACCTGAAGATTGTTATAAAAAACAAAATTAGTCACTATCACAATTATTATGACAAAGTACAAAATAAGGATATAAATATCATCGTTACAATCTTGCATAAAGGTAAGGTTTACAAAAATAAAAAGTAACGTTTTCATCCGCAAACTCTAGGCTAAATATGCAAATATCCTGAACTACGTTATTTTTGATCCGATTGATACGCAATTTATGAATTGACAAGAGGATGTAAACTCGTTTAAGCTCACTGCTAGTTGTACAAAACATAGGGACACTTATAACTTTAAACAAATGGCCATAAATTTTGACCATGATTATTTTAATTCTAGATCAACTCAACGATTTTCATCTTTCATCTCGTGATAATTAACTTTATTTTTGATTAACTTTTTGACCAAAACAAGTACAAGCATTTATGCATTTTCAGCCGAATTTGAACATAAAACGCACTCCCGCGCACACACCCACACCCAAACACACATGTGTGTACATAAAATAAGAAAATAAATAACTTTTTACATTCAAGAAAAATAATCTGATACCAAATATAAACATACCGCTATCATATTGAATAAGTCTTAAATCCGGAAACTGCACAGTCTGTTTGATGACAATCTGATGAACAATGTAAGAATATTGCTTCAAACAGTTTACTAAGACAGACATAGACAGAGTGGACAACGATGGTGAATAGGAATTTTGAGATGAAGAAACGAGTGGTATGCTTTGCATATTAGAAAGAAATTGGTAATGATCTGTGTGGAAGGGAAACATAACAACTTTTGGACTTGTCACGGCTGGTATCACAAAAACAAACCTAAATACAAAGACATGGAAATCAACGAATTACAACCTAAATTTGTTTAAATTAATTAGCCATAAAGTAATGAAAAAAATTAACCTTAACAATATATCAGTCAGACTAGTCAATCTGTCTTCAAAATTTTCTAATATGCCTTCAAAATGCTGGAAAGAATGAGTACCCAAGAAAAAACCTCTCCTTGCCCCAAACAAATTACATTCTTGGTTATTGTAATTCAAGTACGAAATACCTCCGACTTGGTTAGCATTGAGTTGATGCAACACTTTTGAACTCGTAACTGGTTCTTTTTGCTCTTCAAAGCAACAAACACACTTCAGCAAATTACGAACATCGCATCCATACATGACTTGATGGCTACATTTCATTTTGTTCCATGAAAATAAATTTTCTAATTTGCTTTTTTGTCTGACAATACTTTTCATCTTTAATTGAATCTGCAAAGATTTGATTATGATAACAAATAAACAAATATCCAAAACGTATAAAGACTGTCAAGTTCAAGATAAGTTCCAATAAAAAAAGCTTATCTATTCTAAGAATATAATATTAATATTAAATTTATTACAAAACGTTGAATGTTTTTAAAATTTAATCAACAAATTATTGATCAGTCAATTATTCAATTCAAGAAATATTTTTTTTAGTCTTTATTATTGCAGCTCTGACATACGCAGAACCACTTACAATGCTACAGATATATTATCTGTATATCTTTTATTATGTTCTTCATATCTTATATCTTCAGCCATTGATATGAGGCAGCCATTTTCGCCAAAAAGGCTGTTTATCCTTTTCACACGACGTACACATATATTTATGTGCACGCGCAAGCACCGCATCATATACGCTGAGTATTTTGGTAAATAGATTTATCAATCTTATATTTTGCGGCGTATGCCCTACAATTATCAGATGGTACTTTTTGGAGGACGATTTGTTGCCTAAGCCTAAAACGAGGCAGAGTTCGCCCAATAGCTGTAGAGAATGTTTGGAAACGACTAGCGAGCAAATGTGCTCTGAATAATGTTAGTGTTAAAGTTAAGGTTATGCTTCACCAAATCCAGTTGGGCATCGGCGTTAAAGGAGGTGCTGAAGCTGCCATCTCATGTATTTTTTTGTATTTTTATGTTTTCAAGTTGTAAAAATTTGGCGATACGGTCAGAAAGATTTTAACCATTATTTGCAATGTTGTCATTACGTATTCTTGATAGTTAAAATTTCAGCTTCTAGTGCGCCACGGTGGCTTTGGCCTGTCCAGTGTGGTTATATTTGCACTAATGTTTATCAATTTTCTATGGCAGCCAAACAAATAAGAATTGCAAGCAATTTTACTCCAGCGGTTCTATTTCGTGTCAGGTTGCGCATGGGCCTTCCTCCATTATCAAGCTCATTAATTTCAACCATCAAAAGTATTTTTAAAAATCTTCTGGTCGGAGTCACAAGACAAGGCCCGATTATTGACGGTCACGAGTGAAGAGAGCTATGGATGGCTGTGCTAGTGGCCAAGCGCTTTCCTGAGCCCAAGGAATGATGAAGAAACAGTCCGCAAAGCAGTTCCCACTTGTCTGGGTCTAAGGATGCAAAAAACGTGTTATATACAAATGCAAGTGTGATGCATCAGCAGACAAAAACGGTCAATAAGGATTGAGAAGTGCATCCAGATGGGGAGGGTTTGTTGCAACTGTTTGTTGGATCGACTGATTTGAAGGTCCAATCGGCTCCACCGCGAGAAGGCAGTTGCTCCAGAGCCTTAGATATATCTCCAGAGATATATCTGTCGCCTCTGATATGTTGATCGTCAACATGGAATGGTCCACGATGACCTCACTCTCATCAGATCATCTACCCATTCACATCAGCTTACAAACAACAATTCAACATATTAACCCCCCAAAAGATCAGATTCATAAATTTCGCGAAAGCTAACTGGGATGGTTTCACCAAAAAATCCGAAGCCGGATTTTCCAATCAAGTCTTCCCTCCCAACCTATCAGCGGCCGAAAAATCGTTTCGTCGTATTCTACAAGACGCAATTGACAACAACATACCTTCCGGTAGACGAATTTCATATGCTCCAGGTCTATCGAAAGAAATCACCGACCTAATGAAAAGACGAGATGACATCAGAGCTACAGATCCAACATCTAAGGACATAGCAACCACATCAACAATAATTCAACACAAAATCAACAAATTAAAACAATCGCGTTGGAAGGAGTTCCTGGGCACTTTCAACAGGATAACCAACACCAAGCGCCTCTGGAGCACCATAAAAGCTCTTAGCGGCAAACCAACTCAATACCCCAACATCGCTATTAATTTCAACAACAGGTCACTAACCAACAACCTGCAAATAGCCAACTCATTCAATAAAATTTTTTACATCAGCTACGAAACATTCATCAAACAAACTAAATAGAATCACCAACAAAGCCGTTAAGAAATTTCCGCTTGACGACTATCCTACACTAACCCCCAATCAGGTTACAGAAGCTATTAAAACTTCTAAATCGTCCAAGGCAACAGGACCAGACAATCTGACAATATTTCACCTAAAACACCTTGGCCCAAAGGGAATTTCCTTCCTAACAAATATTTTTAACGAATCACTTCGAACCTGTAGGATTCCTGAAATTTACAAGAAATCAAAAATCATTCCCCTACTAAAACCCGGCAAACCAGTTAACGACGCTAAATCATACCGTCCCATATCTCTTCTATGTCCGGCAGCTAAAGTATTTGAAAAATGCATTCTGCCAATCATCTCGAATCACCTAACCTTAGCGAGCCATCAGCATGGTTTTCGCCCACTTCATTCTACAACAACAGCTCTCACCACGATGGTCACCGACATCGCAAAAAGCCTAAATCAGAAGAGGCCAGCTCACCGAACAATCTTAACAGCATTGGACCTCACAAAGGCCTTCGATACCGTTAATCATCGCATCCTAATCTCCGACCTCATGTCATCATCGCTTCCACGGTCAATTGTCCGCTGGTTGTCAAACTATCTGCATGGACGCTCTGCATCAACAGAATTCCGATGACAATTTTTAAAACAACGCACCATCCGTTCAGGAGTGCCTCAAGGTTCTGTATTGTCACCAACTCTGTTTAAGTACTACGTCTCCAAAATACCAAGCCCTCCTCCAGACGTCAAGGTTATCTCTTATGCAGACGATTTTTCAATCTACACTACAGGTCCGAATGCAGATGATTTGACACTTCGGCTCAATTGCTACCTTCCGAAGCTTTACGACTTCTTCAATAGCAGAAACTTGGAGATTTCCACCTCTAAGTCCACAGTCACCCTTTTCACCACTCACACTTCACAGTATCACTATCATCCAGCAATAAAAATAAATAACAATTTACTACCACTCGAACATAATCCAAAAATATTAGGCCTCACCTCACGTTAGACACGATGCTGTCCTTTTCACAACACCATAAAGAAACAGTATCCAAGGCCTCAATAAGGAATAATATTTTAAAGGCACTAAGTGGTACAACCTATGGCCAGGACAAGAAAACTCTTTTACAGACCTACAAAACCATCGGTCGTTCAACAATCGAGTATGCCTGTCCTGCCTGGGCATCACTGACATCAGACTCAAGATTCTCACGTCTTCAACGCTCCCAGAATGCCGCCCTACGTATGATTACAGGTTGTCATGTGATCGCTTCAGAACGGCACCTTCATTCAGAATGTCAGATGTTAACAGTAAGGCAGCATTCGGAGCTAATAGCATCATAATTCCTACTCCTACGCCATAACCCGTGCCATCATATCATCACGCAACAACACCCGCACCGCAACATAAAGACCACCCTACTCTCCAAATGGGCTTCAACAACCCATGCGGTTCTACCAACAACCATAAATAGCGATTCTCTGAAGTCCGCTCTAAAAACACTTCACAATAACACCATCAAAGCCGCCACAGAGACGTATCAGTCGCCGTTGTTGTTGCTTGACGGATAGCCTCCACCTACACTAAAAATAGATCCAACAGTAGAATCACTTCCCAGGGCAATCAGACGGACCCTAGCCCAACTCCGTTCTGGCCATAGTATTCTTCTAAACAGCTACAAAAACAGAATCGACAGTGAGCACCTCAAAATCTGTCCTTTCTGCAACAATCATACAGATGATGTACCGCATCTGTTTAGCTGTCCACAAAACTACAACCAATAGACCTCTGGAGAAACCCAATTGCAGTGGCGGTTTGGCTCCAGCCTCGATTGGAACCCTAAGGGTCTCCCAGAATGGGGCAACAACAGCAACAACATTGACAAGTGCAGACTTGGAGAGTCTATCACTCAGTGATCAATGATTTTCATTGTCGAATATTCTCTAAGACATCCCATTGCAAAGGAACCATCTGGCACTGCCTATCGCTACCGACCGTATATTGATCATACACACACACATACACAAACACACATACAGTGATAATTAGCATATTGCTGTTAAAGTCGACTAGTATATTAACTACAATAGAACAGATGACATTAATGCTGTGATTATTGCGAAAATGATCTGCTATTGCATCATCTTGTAAATGCATGGTGAGGCGACGCGACAAACTGGTATATGGCGAGTTTAACAAGCACTATGCGGCTTCGTTTAAATTTAAATTGGTACATATTTATCGGCTGCAAAGAGCTTAGTTTGGAACTGTCTTTTAGGATAGGCTGTCATGTTTTGTTGATGTTATAGTACGTGATGAGCTAAGTTGTGTTGCAAACGATTATTTTAAGTTAGGATTCATTTACTTTGCATTTGTTGTGCATCTGAGTTTTATAATACAGAGGAATGACTGAAGACAGTGTGTTGTTATTGATGTGTATTTGTAAAAATGTAACTTTACTTACAAGATATTCTTCTTTAGAAAGTTGTGACCCTTCCAGAGCACTGCATTTTATGTTTTCTTGCAACTATTAATTAATTAATTAAACATTTAATAAATTAACTAATTATATATTTAATTAATTAATTATACAATAAACCGAATTTGAAAGAATTTAAACTAAAAATTCTTTGACATCAAGATTTTTTGAAAAAAATTCAATAGCCAAATACAAACTGTGAGAAATTTTTCTTGGCTGAATCCATTAATAAATTCATTGAAACGAGTGTGAAATTTTGATACATAGTGACATTCATAGTTGAGCATTTGAACATCAAGTGAGGCCAAACCTGGGAAGAACTCCTTTGGGACATGATTCTACAAAATTTAATGTTATTCATGACAAGATTAAAATAAATGAGAAAATAATTCAACAAAATTTGCCGAAATTTTGTTATATATGTAAATCCGTTAGAGGTTAAACTTTAAATTCAGATTGAAAAAATTGATGCAATGTGTACCTGGTGCAATATTCACATAGATTAATGCAAGTTAATTGTGCTGATAGAAAAAAAACACAAAAAACCAGTAATAAGCTTCTGCTTGTAGACTAAAAAGTTGCAAGCTTTAGATAAACTAAAATATTTAATTGAAGGTCAACATTTAACTAAAAAAAAATTTAGGCGAATAAACTTAGTTTGATTAAAACAATATATGTGGTTACCAACAAAAATGATTAACTAAATATTTTTACGCATTTTCAACTGCAGCCGATTCGCACATTTGTTTAACTACCAAAATTCTTCATGACAACAACAAACAATACTAGACATACGGCTTCTTTGGACATCGAATGTCTTTTTATAAATATACCTGTTCAAAGAACTATCGATATTATGCTAACAACAAGTGTGTCGCCATCATACTCTTCCTTAACTGGATAATCCTTCAAATCTGTTCATTGAATACCTAAAACTCTTCTATCATGTTTGCAGAATTTTATATGTCTAAGATAAAATGCTAAATTTTTGTCAATTCCATAAATCTATGCATGCTTAGACAAAAAAAAATTAGAAAAAGTTGTTGAAGTTTAATTATTTTTTTTAGTTTAGTTTATCTAACTTTTGAATTCGGAGATTAACCTTTAGTTGATTTTTTAGTTTTTACTTTAAACTTAGTTTTAGTATAAATTAAAAACCTAGTTCATCCCTGGAGAATGCTGACAAATAAAATAAAATAATCATCAAAATACGACAAAAAAAAACAATTTTAAAATCTTTTAAGGTGAGTTTAAAAAAATGTTTGTAAAATAATAAAAATGAAACCAACTATAAAAGACGTGGAAAAGATTAGCCTTGGTACAAAATAAACCAGTCCTTCCATGTGATACGGTGATACAATAGGTCGAGGATCAAACAAGTTTGGATGGTTGCAAACCTTTCTTAATTGCATCAGTATGTTGATAACACTCATGAAGTGTCCACTAGCTAAAGTTTCTTTGGTTCTGGCGCACAACAGTTTTTAACAATCCATTTCATAGAGAAATAACGGTTTTAATATTAAATATCTTTTCAAATTCGTTAAAAGTGTAAATGTGACAAATAAATTAATTATCATAAAATTTCATTCCATATGAAGTTAATAAATAATAATCATATGAATTTAAGTTTTTAAAAAAGTGATAAACAAAAATTTTAAACAAGAGAATGAATTTTTATAGGGCTTAAACTAAAGTGCTAGCACATTAAAATTTCCTAATGACACACTTGGTTTGAGACATGAAATCGTCATAGAGATATCTCTGATGTTTGGCGAGTCTGCAAATAATAACATGTTCATATTTCTTTGGCATTTGCTTTTCTACGTCTTGTTTTAACCTTCGCAAAAGGAAAGGTCGCAACACCTGTTGTAAAAAATTTACATACAACTTCTAAAAAACATCAAACTTCTAAACTTCAAAACCCTACAGTAATACTGTTTTTAAAGGTTTAATTATACATGATGCAAGTTATTATTAATCTAAAGGCACTTATTTGCCCGTTTTGGTGCTTTATAAACTGATTATTAATAAGTTAACTACAAACATGGCTGATTAAGCAGATCTGAGAGCAGAGTCCGATTGCAAACAGTGTCGAAGATCTGCTTACATCAACGCTCCCAAGGTCATTGGTTCGATATTATCTGCATGGCCGTTCCGCCATAACAAAATTGAGACAACAGTACTCCAAACAACGCATCATACGCACCGGAGTATCAGTTTTGTTCCCTTCGCTGTTCAACTTATGTCTCCAAAGTCCCTGTTACTCAGCTAAACATAAAAATAATCTCATATGCCGACGAATTCACCATCTACACTAAAGGACCGATAGCAAATGTTTTGATTCAGAGCCTTAATGACCACCTGCCGTAGCTATACAACTTCTTCAGCCATCACAGTTTGGAATTATCTATCACTGAATCAACAATTATTTCACACACATCTTAATATCACCTTCATTTTCAAGTTAAAATCAACAACCAACTTCTTCCACTCGAACATAGTCTGAAATTTTGGACCTCACATTACACACGATGCTGTCACTCTTGCAACATCATAAATTGCCAGCATTTAAAGCCACAAAACACAACAAATCCTCAAAGCGCTCAGTGGAACCACCTTTGGCCAGGACAAAGAAACCCTGCTGCAAACTTACAAGGCCATTGGCCGTTCGATAATAGAATATGCCAGCCGTTTGGTTTCCACTGACATCCGATTGCTTCTTTAACAGATTACAACGAACCCAGAATGCTGCCATCCGGGTGATAACCGGTTGCCACAACATAGCATCGGAACAACATCTACTCCCAGAATGCAAGATGCTTTCCGTAAGATGATGTTTCCCATCTATTCAACTGTTCCAGCAGCCGACATGTTTTACAACAATGGATCTCTGGCATAACCCGATCGCAGTAGCGAACTTGCTCCAACTGCGCCTGAATCTTCAGACAGAGGTCTGAAGCAGAACAACCACGGATGGAATTTGGTGAAACGCTACGATCATTTTAGAGTTTGTTCACAAGGACATAAAAAAAACTTTAAAGTCAATTAAAGCCATCAGGTCAATAGTAAATTAAATTATTACTCTAATTTCAAACAAAATTTTTGGGGCATGAGCAGAATAAAGTTTGTAACAAATTTTAATAATAAACAACAACAACAACACACGTTTAGACGACATTTTCCCCGAGATCGGGGGTTGCCGTTTGGCTACCTATGATGAAACCGAAATACCCCTCGACGCCATCCACATCTGTCACTCGCCTCAGTATCACGCAACCCCGCTTTCACCCTGTTCTTCTCCACCTGCTCTCTCCATCCCAATCGCGGACGACCCCTTCCTCGACCTTCAACCTCGAACTCCAACGCTCGCCTAATCCCGACCCTTTCATCTCTTCTCAACACATGTCCATACCACCGCAATCTCGATCTCCTTATCAATGTCACACTGTCCTCATTCAGTCCCATCATCGGCATCAGCTCTGTACTACTCCTCCTATCCTTCACTTTAACCCCATACATCATCCTCACCATAGCTCTTTCAGCCCTCTGCAGTACACTTTCTTCCTCTCTCCTCAACATCCAAGTTTCACCACCATATACCATCGCTGCTCTCACACATGCTTTATATACCCTCCCTTTCATCTTCACTGACCATTTCTTTCCACACAATACCCCACCCAGTTCCCTAAATTTCATCCATCCCACACGAACTCTAGCCGTAACTGCGCTCAAACATCCTCTATCCGCGTTCAGCTTATCCCCTAAGTAAACAAAGCTTTCCACTCTTTCAATACCACCACTTAACCCCGTCCTTGCGTCCGTCCTATTAATCACACCATGAACACATTTCTTACATTTGAACGTGCCTTCCACCTTTTTCAGTGCCCCCCTCACACCACTACATCTCTTATGCACCCATTTCTGACATCCTATACACAATACCGAGTTAGCCTTCACTCTCCTGTCACATACCCCACAGGGGTCTATTTTACTTATCACTCGCTCCCCACCTTCCCCACTCACCATTACCTTCGTCTTACCAATATTAACTTTTAACCCTTTCTTTTCAATAACACTTTTCCATCTGTCAAATTTTAACTGCAATTCTTCCATGCTATCAGCCATCAAGACTAAATCATCTGCATACAAAATTTCAAATAACAACCCCTCCATTATGTTTCCACACACAACATCCATCACAATTGCAAACAGAAACGGTGATAACACTGATCTTTGATGCACTCCTACCTTAACACTAAAAGCGTCCGACATCCCCCTTCCAACCCTCACCTTTGTCTTTGCCCCTTCATACGGCTGCATCACAGCTTTAACAAGTCTCTCATTCTTCCTCAACGCCCATTCAATGACCTTCCTCGGTACTCGATCAAAAGCCTTTTCTAGATCCACAAAACATATGTACAATCTTCGTTTCTTCTTTCTATAATTCTCCTGCAACATTCTCACCATGACCAACGCATCCACCGTTCCCCTACCAGGCATAAACCCACACTGCATTTCATTAACTGTCACCATATTTCTCAACCTCCTCTCATGCACCCTCTCCACTACCTTCATTCCGTGCTCTAGCAATTTCACACCCCTATATGACCCACAATCTCTCATATCTCCTTTGGCTTTATACAACGGCACCAACACACTGTGTCGCCAATCCTCAGGTATACCTTTATCATCAAACATACTGTTAGCAATTCTCATAATAATTTCAATTCCTATCACCCCACTCGTTTTTATATGTTCTGCCGCCACTTCCGAAACCCCTGTCGCCTTACCTAGTTTCATTTCTCTAACTGCTTTCTCTACTTTCTCCATCATCACCTTCTCTATAGGTCCGTGTGTGACCGCGGATTCCACATCTCCATCCCACTCATTCTCTTCATTCATCAACCTTTCCATATGAGCTTTCCACATCACTCACAAGGCAGTGAGGGTCAGTTTAATGTCATAACCAGGACTTAAATTTTAATAATAAACAAATCAATCAATTAGTCCTCTTAAATTATCCCTTTATCTTTTACGGAATCGTTGATGATAATGGCGTCTTTATTCTTGCTGATTTACACAATCAGTTTTTGCAAACCATTTACACGGGATGAATTTTGTTACTTAACTTTAGATTCATTGAAAATCTTAATATCCATTCAGCCCATTAATGATGTTTCTATTTTTTTTTATTAGACTTTCCATTAATGCTGTGAACAGTAGTGTTTATAATAATTCACTTTGTCGGCTTCCATATCCTTCTTTGACCCAATTTCCCAGTTCCGCACCAATTCTTACATTTTTAAATCTTCATAAAGTCTCTCTATAACTTAGACCAGTTTTTCTGATACTCATACCTTTTAAAGTTGCCCACAATCCATCATGTCAAACTGAGTCAAACGCTTTTTTAAACCTATGATGGTTTGTCCACTACCTTTGGAATTTTACATCAATGATCTTAATATCCGAATTTGTCGAATTGTACTTTTATCTTTTCTGAAATCGGCTTGCCCTTCACTCAATTGTTCTCTACATTTTTCCCAAACTTAAACATGTAAAAAGTTAATGCTGTTAATCGGTAATTACTACAATTTTACTGTCCCCTGTATTTAACAATTCAGATGAGATCTTGTTTTTAACGCTTTTTTTATTTCTTTTTAGTTATTTCATTTTTACTTTCTCTTTTTCATTAGCCATATTCATTTATAAAAGTGTTTTTATCATTTTTTCTAACCATAAATAGTTCTTTCATATGGTCTGTCCACCAATCTTAAATTTTTCTGGTTTCTCTAAGGACATTTCTTTCTTTAATTTTAGTAATCTTTAACGTGTTTCTTTGTTCGTTTTTCTTTCAGGTGTTTTACTAAATGACCAGCATCTTTTTTTATTTTCACAACATCGCTTCTGAGTATAGCACCAAATTATTTAGATTTAGAACCGTTAACCGTAAATAAAATCGAAGGAAAAAAGGAAAAAAATTTAAAAAATCAAATGATATAAAGTAAATTTATTAAATAAAAAATGAGTTAAATCAAACTTTATAAAGTTGTATAAAGTGATTATGAAACTGTTTAAAACACAAAGCATAAATGTATTGATCTCAAAACACGAGAAATTTACTAACAAATCAATCAGCATAACTTTAACTTGATAAATATTAAAAGGTTGAATGAAACATAGGCTAAAAATAAAATATTTTATAAAAAATTGATCTGGAGAAACCTTATGAAGCCTTCTGATGAGATTATCATTGTATTCTTTGCTTCCTTCAATCATTCCCGTCAGAGGGTTAGAGAACCATTCTTTGAATTCAGAATGAGACTGAAAAACGTGAGGCATGAGAAAGTGCATGAGAGACCAAAGTTCCATCAAATTATTTTGTAATGGCGTTCCGGTCAACAACAACCTTCGTTGACTGTGGAAGTTTAAAAGTGTCTGCCAGCGTTGTGATTTAAAGTTCTTTATATTGTGAGCCTGAAAATTATTTCATATAAATTAACTGAATTATTTTGAAATGATTTACTGACTTAGAAACGAGGATAACTAAATTAACCGATTGACTAAATGAATGGAAAATATTCTGAAACAAAAATAGTAAAAGGCTATGGGTGCTATATTTGCTATATTTAGAACCTTAACTAGCATTGACTATTTCATTACTAAGTCCTTAAAACCGATTATAATCAATATGTTCATCATATCACATATCAATAGTAAATGGTTGAGTGTTTCTTGGCAACCAAAAAATTTACGCGATTATCATAAGATAAGTTTAATTATTTTGTGGACCTAGTTACCTTCATCAACGTCTTCCCTCAACCTGAACAACTTCAAGTTCAGCGTTTTTTGAACATTATTGACGTTCATCGTCTATAGCTTGCTCACTTCTTTCAACCTCAGATCTGACCACATCTAAAAAGGACATCTTGTTCTTCAGAATTGACATTTCGTCGCATAGTTTCAACTCTAAACTACCAATTTTTAAAGTTTAGTATCAACTTCGTCAATGATGTCATAACAGCGTCAATCTGCTGATTAATGCCTCTGATCAAATCATTCAATTTATTACCAAGCTGTTGGATTCAATTTTTTGATGACATTTTTTTCAACAGGTGATGAACCAACAGATATAATACAAAAAAGCTTAACTTTGTTGAATGATTTAATTGATGCCATTGTTTCTTTGGACATGCTCAGCTTGAAGGACACCCCACAGCAAACGCATAGCACATTAATTCCTTCTTTATTACAACTAGAGCCTAGCTTGCGTTTTTTGTGATTTTACCTGCTATTGTTGTTATACATAGTTTAAAGTTTACGCAAAAATTTTTCAATGTCTGTTTAGCAAACAAAACAGGTAAATACACTATGACTTTAATAACAAGTCTTGTGACTATACATTCCTATAAACTATATAAAAGCTTCAATAATAACAGCAAAATCGAAAAAAACACTCAAATGAATATTAACTCCTTGAAAAGCTGAAAATACAACTCATTTTACGTGGCATGAACTGCATAACAAAAAAAAACCCATATTGAAATATTCAAAAAATACAACAAAACATATTTTAACTCTAAGAAAATTAGGATAGGATAAAAAAAATAAACAGTAAAAATTTAAAAATCATCATCACAATATGAAATAGGCAATGGTGAGTAATAATCGTATATATCTACGCGTGTTTATATGTATACTCATATATTGTAATGTGTCGTAGACTTGCAGAGTGACTCAGAATTTTTAGAGGCACTAATTGTGCTTCGTTTTATTGAAAAAATGACGTTTGAAGCGGCTTCTGGACACTTAACGATTGATGTTAGTATTAATTTTAAATCTAGTGTCAATGTCTTGGCTGCTGCAACCAAAAATATCCTTGCAACAAATGAGATGTCTTAAACGGAGGTTAATTCTTCATGAAGTCAGAAATGCTATGCTTACATCAAAATGGGCAAACAGGACTACATTATGTTAATCGACTGATTCACAGATATTTGATTATACTTAAAATAACGCAGTTTCTGTCGAACGATGAAGGCGAAATCTCGATTGTAACTTATAAAAGTGCGTTTTTATTCAAACATCTGAGAAGCTGACTAGCAACAAGCCATGCATTTGTTTTTGATATGGAGGCAAGGTTAGAAATCGCCCTAAACTGGTTTCAACGTTCGGTGATAAGAAATAATAAAAATGTCGACTTTCTTAAAGAGCTAAAAACGTAAAGTTTTTTGTTTTCAATAATTTATTTTAAAGCAGTGAGCTTATTCACAATACTGTTTACATTCTTGACCAATATTCATAATTTTTGAACAAAAATGTTGGTCAATAAGTAAATTCCACAATTTATTTCTTCACATTTAGGATTCTAAATTTGTCAGTTTTGGCACCTCTGGATGGAAGTGCAGCTTTCTACTGTGTTAATCATGATATTTTGAGTCAAACTTTAAAAAATCTTTTTGGCGTTAAAGGTACTCGAGTAGGTGACATCATTGTTCCTTGAATGAACTAAAAATATTATGGGATGGGCTGTTATCATTTACATTCAACATTCTTAAAAGTTGAGGGCATTCTTAAAAGTTGAGGGCTAAAGTTTTCTTTTGACGAGTAACTTCGGAGGGTGTATACTTCACAATAATGTTAAATGTAAATTTCCAAAAGTCCTAATAACTATTGATTAATGTTTTTTTACAGTCAATGTAGAGACTAAATGAAACAGATTCTCATAAACACGTAATGCTTTAAGACTCAATCTGACATTATCAATTTTTATCACATATATTTTTCGAAATTATAATTTTAAAATTATATTATTTTTCTATATTTTTATCTGAGCAGATTCGATTCAACAGAATCTTCTCTGTGCCTTTGTAAGTTTACCCGCCACTTTAGATGGACATGTAGGTGATCAAAACGTTTTCTCTTTTAAAAATTCTAGAAGTATATTTATTTCGGTGTCCATGGAGGGCTACGGGTCTCAAAACGAAGATGGTATACGGATTCTGGAATTTGCTGAAAGCCATGAGCACTTGAACACTTATTTCAAGAAGGGGGCAGAACATTTGATCACATATAAAAGCGGGATGTCATGCACAGAATTTGATTTTATTGTCACCAGACAACAACAGAGGCGACACGACTATTCAGGAATACAAAAGCTATTCCAGGCGAAGCATGCATCTCTCTACATCGACTGCTGGTGGCCGATATGATTATGGAACGATCACGCTCTGTGATTAATCGAATGCCTAACTAGAATAAAGACATGGAAACTGAAGAACCCCATGTTCAGGGAAAAATTCGAGGAGTTGGTATCGGCACAGCTGGATCGTCTGGAGAAGGTAGACATAACCTTGAAATCTTTTCAGGACACCCTAGTGAACGCTGCGATAGCTGTATGTGGAAAATCTGGACCAAAACGCCAGCATAACCGCGAAACTTGGTGGTGGAACGAGACGGTGCAAAATGCTATTGCCAGTAGGAAAGCAGCTTTCAAACAATGGCAGAAGACGAAGACTGATAAAGATCGAAAGACATACTGATCAAAAAACACAGAAGCGAAATGCCAGGTTGCGATAGCTCGTGCAAATCAATGCAAGGTATGGCTGTCTGGAAGTAAAAGCGAACAAATTCGGTCACTCTACCGAATAGCAAATCAGGCCAAAAGACTGAAAAAGGATATAGTTGATGCTACATGCATAAAGAACAATAAAGCCAGAACATAATAGCCTTGCAGAACGAAGTGAAGGATCACTGGAAGGATTACTTCGATCAGTTATTGAATGAAACAAGCCCTATTGAGATGGACCTTAATGCACTTCCGGTGGAAGGACCTATTTAGGGCATCACAGCTGAGTTGGAAGCAACTCGATCAAATGCCTACGATGTCAGTAGTGGTGTCACAGACAATGCTCGAGAATTACCGGCTCACTGAGGAAAGTGACTAATTTCGTGTGACCCACCTGCATCAACCCGCGACAACGGAGCCCAGATAATGATACGATTACCGGAATCGAAACTGTTACTTCATTTCAGTATTTGGTAGGGATGCACCGGATTCAGGTTTTTCAAATCCGGCCGGGGCCGGAGTCGGGGCCGGATTTTAGTTACCATTTTACATACGTTAGAAAAAATACTCACATTTACGGTTATCTACGTGTTGAACATCAAAAAATAACACCAAGCAAATAGTTAATTAATTCAAATATATGAATAAGCTGTGTGATACGCCAAATTCTGTACACAAAGATCAGCTTAATTTATGCATAACCCATGTTATAGCATAAAGAAAATTGTCCAGCTCATCTCACAATTAGTGATGTTAATATTATGTGTCATGTATGCACGTGCACAAGTTATTTTACACAAAGATCAGCTTATAATGTATGCATAATCCATGTTATAGCACAAAGAAAATTGTCCAGCTCACCACACAATTAGTGATGTTGTTGTTATGTGTCATGTATGCCTAGCCTAACCTTTAACATACCATATTCTTAAATAATGCGATTATGTATATATATATATATATATATATATATATATATATATATACATATATATATATAATATGTAGCTTTATGATCCGTCATATACAACTATATAGTATAAACACGCGCACAAGTTCTTTTACACAAAGATCAGCTTATAATTTATGCATAACCCATGTTATAGCACAAAGAAAATTGTCCAGCTCATTTCAAAATTTGTGATGTTGTTAGTATGTGCTTAGCTTTTAACCCATTGACATAAAATTAATTGAATTCAATGAAATTTTTTTTCTATTTATAACATTTTTAAATGCCGATAGACGCTTAAATCCGACCCTAAATCCGGCCACCAAATCCGGCCGGGGCCGGATTCGGTCGGATTTGAAAAAAAGCCGGATATTGGCCGGAACCGGGGCCGAACTTCGGTGCATCCCTAGTATTTGGGAGATATGCTGGATTGTACTGGAACAGCTGATGCCGCCGTTCGTGGACGCATTCGTGCAGCGTGGAGCAGATGGCACCTTCTTGCCTCGGTACTGATGCGGGGTGGCATTCATATACCGCTGCACTCAGAACTATACAACACAGCTATATGTTCTTTTCTGATGTATAGTGCAAAGACGTGGCCGATGACAACAAAACTAGAACAGCAGCTTCACCGAACTGACATGAAGATAATTCGTTGGATGCAGCATGTTGATCTAAGGAACCATATCCATACAACCGACATCCTGAACCGATCGGGATTGTGCACGTTGAAGGATGCATGTCGTCGTCATCGCCTACGATGATTTGGTCCTGTGAAGCGAAGCGAAAACGATACAATAAATTCCGTTACTAAGCACCAGGTGCCTGGCACCCGCCCAAGAGGTCACCCAAAAAAGTCCTGGACACAGACCACACAGAAGGACTTGAAGGCACTTAGTCTCAAGGAGACAGACGCAATGAATAGATCGGCTTGGAGACAGAAACTAATAAAAGGAATAAAAAAATCCGACCCATAACGGATGGAGACTTTAAACGAGGATTGATTGATTGATTGATTGATTGATTGATTGATTGATTGATTGATTGATTGAAGTTTATTTATGAAAATTTTCAAAGACCCTCGTTTACTAATAGATAATAACATATAATATAATATAATATAATCAAATACACTAATAATATAATATAATCAAATAGTAAAATTGTAGACATCTGGTTTAACTAGGAAAATCTTACTTCATCCAATATAAAGTATTTCCATTTTTTTCTTCGAAATGCTTGGTGGTCCTGTATTACCAATTTATAGGAAGTTATGCAGACATGAAATGCATTGGTTTTTGTCCATCCCTATGATATAATATAATCAATTCAGCATCAGACAAAATCAATAGATACAAAATTTCTTTGGTTACCTGTCTTTTGAGCTTGCGTTCTTTAAGCGAGCCGTAATAAGTTAATATTTTGAAGCCAGGACACCATTTCTTGAATTCCATCTCCCAGTTAAGCATAACAGAAGTAGGAACAACAATCAAATGGGGCCCCCATATACATTTCTCCGTGGCTAAAAAACCTGAATTAGTTTTCAAATTTACATTTTCAACAACTCTTAGATGATCTTGTTATTGAAGTATTAAAATTTTGTATAAGTTCTTATATACGTCCTACCTCGAGGAACCTGGTCTTTGGACGCAAAACGAAGATTGATTGATTGATAAGTTCTTATATAACTACAACATATTCAAACAAATGTGATATCAAGCTAATAAGTTATGAGAGTAATAATACTAAGGTATAGTGCTGGGCATGACATAAAACTGCATCCACGCTGCCTTGCGTGCTTTTGAGCAAAAGACTAGGCCCACCGCTTATAACTGGTGGTTGTCGTCAGGATGGGTGTCCGGATGTAAAAAGATTCCCCAAAATTTATTCCATGCCATCACAAAAAACATAGTCCTGGGCATGACATAAAACTGCATCCACGCTGCCTTGCGTGCTTTTGAGCAAAAGGCAAGGCTCACTGCTTATAACTGGTGGTTGTCGTCAGGATGGGTGCCCGGATGTAAAAAGTTTCCCCAAAATTTATTCCATGCCACCACAAAAAAAAACGACCCTTAGTCCCCAACGGGCCTAAAGTGTTCAAGGGGTCCTAAGAATTCCTGGGAAGTATGCAATAGCGGAGGGATGTTGTTGAAAAATTCAGGATGGCCCCTCTATGGTACTCTTGGAACGCTCAATGTCGGATCACTGACTGGCCACAGCACGGAAATCGCAGAAATGCTCGAGCGTGGAAGGATTGACATCTGCTGCCTTCAGGAGACCCGATGGAAATCGAATGGTGCCTGTCATATAAATTCAGACAAAGAAAAATATAAACTATTCTGGTCAAAAAACGGCCAAAAATGGTGTTGGAATTTTTGTCAAAGAACCGCTAACCCAAGAAGTATGGATATTAAAAGGATTAACTCAGGTCTCATGTGGATCAAGATTCACCTAGAAAAGCAAACAATGAGTATTTTTTCTGCTTACGCACCACAGACAAAAGAATCAAAAGAGATGAAAAATGACTTCTGGGCTGCATTCTCTGACACCATCTCAACAATACCAAAATCTGAAGCAATCCTGATTGGAGGCGATCTCAATGGCCACGTTGGAGAGAAAACAGATGGTTTTGATAACGTGCTTGGCGGTTTTGGCTGTGGAGAACGGAATGAAGATGGCAACCGCATCCTTGAGTTTGCTGAAAGTCACGGGTTTTGTTTACTGAACACATATTTTAAAAAGAGGTTGGAACACCTCATAACATATAAAAGTGGACCATCAGCCACGCAAAATGATTTCTTCGCTGTCAAGCAAAAGCACCGAAGGCTATTCAGAAATGTCAAAGTTATATCTGGCGAATCATGTGTCGCTCAAAATAGACTCCTTGTGGCAGACCTGGTTGTCAAACTGTCAAAACATAAATCTAAACAAATGCCTCGGAAAACCAAAACGTGGAAGCTGAAAAGTAATATCCATCGAGAAAAATTTCAACAAATTGTCGCAACACAGTTAGACTACCAGTCGCAATTCAGTACAGATTGGAATACATACAAAACCGTTTTGATAAACGTTGCAACTACAGTTTGAGGGAAAACTGGTACAAAACGCCAGCATGAACGAGACACGTTGTGGTGGCAGCGTACAAAATGAAATAGCTGAAAAGAAAGCTGCATACAAGCAATGCAATGCGGCGTGACATCCCACTACCACCACGATCAAGACTTTATAAATCTGTGATACGTCCGGTGTTGTTATATGGTGCAGAAACATAGCCAATGACAACCAAACTGGAACAACAACTTCAACGAACCGATATGAAAATGCTCCGATAAATGCAACAAATTAGTCTGAAGGACCACATCAAATCTATCAAAATCCTGCGTCGTGCTGGTTTAGATGAAATAAAGGACGAATGCCGGCAACACCGTCTGAGGTGGTTTGGTCATGTCAAACGAAGTGGAAACAGTGCCATAACTTTTCTTGCAGATGTTGAAGTACCTGGCACACGTCCCAAAAATCGTCCAAAGAAGTCCTAGTCGCAAACAATCGAGCAAGACAAAAAAGCTCTAAATTTAAATGAAATGGATACAACTGATCGCCTAATTTAGCGCAAAAAATTTATGGCAAAGAAAACAACGTCCTACCTCAGGAGAACTGGGTCTCTGGACGCTAAAAGATGATTGATTGATTGATTGATTGATTGATTGATTGATTGATTGATTGATTGATTGATTGATTGATTGATTGATTGATTGATTGATTGATTGATTGATAGTAATAATACCAAAGTACAAGTCTGAATGCATAAATACCAAGGAACATGAATTCATGCCTTAACCAATAACAACCATGGTAATTTGGTCAAAATCTGCACCAAGCTCCTATGAAATTTTGGTATGTATATGGTTGATGAATACATGGTTTAGACAACATCCAAGAAGACTGTACCCATGGATATCATCAGATGGCAAAACAAAGAATCAGAAAGATTACTTTGCTATACAACAGAGATAGAAAATATTGCAAAAATCACTTGTCAACAGATTCGTTTGAAGTTGAAAAACAAGCGTCAAAAACTTATATAAAAGTACGCCTATAACACAAAGAGTATTCGTGTCAAAAAGTAGCCCTAGTGAGAGTAAAGTTATAGTAATTAATATTTTGATAAGAATTATCGATATCGACGTCATTGTCAGAACCAAAGACGAGAAACTTTTGGTACTTGTCAATTTCCAGCCAGTGCTCAAAAAATTGCATTTTTTTTCATTTTTGAAAAATGTAAAAAAAAATTTGGAAAGTATAGACATTTTCAAACTAATCTAAAACATTAAACGCTTCAATTGCGAATAATTACTCAACGGATCTCATACATACATAAACGTACACAAACGAATATAATATATATATTATTGTTCGATAAGCAAGTAAAAGAGCTGGTAAATAAATTGTTACAAAACAGCAAAATTTTTCCTGGCATCGTAAACATTTTCCATGATAGACATTTCAATAAAACTTCATGACATTTCATTACTGGAAAATAGTAACTTTATATTCCTAAAATTTTAATGACTTTCTAAAATGCATATACACCACTGTTAAAATCAGTAAACAAAAGAAATGCCACAAATAATCTCACTCAATAATGCAATAGTCTGGATTGTTTTGCCAAGTCCCATCTCATCAGCTAATATGCCATTCAGTTTTTGCTCATACATGGTGGCTAACCAGTCCAATCCAACATGTTGATATTCTCTTAAATTATGCTTTAGCAGGAATGATACTGGCGTTTTAACCTTTTTAGGAAATATTTTATATTGTTTATTAGGTTAAAATATTCAAAAAACATAAATAAAATTTGTCAGCAACTTTTAATAAATATAATAACCAGATGTTGTATTCAAATAATACTACATTATAAAATTCAGTGTGGCCATCCAAAAGTTAAAACTCACATGTGCAGTTTCTAAAGTGTAGCCTGTAGGTTGCAAACTCAGAGCCTGTGCAGTAATGCTCGATATGTTTTCCTCCAAACTTTTAGAACAATTTGTGTCAGCGTCATTCGCATTATTCTCATTGACTTGCTCAATTTGTATATCTCCATCTTCTGGTTGTTTGCCTTTAATATCACCTCTTTTCAACTTTTCTGTTTTGTCATCAAGACCGTCATCAAACCTGTCTGTGAAAATAATAGTATTCCGTTTGGAAACAACTCCTAATCTAATTATCCATAACGTATAGTAGTTTTATAAATAAATTTAAATAAATTATCAGAGAAAAAATTAATAAATTCATATTTTAAATCAGCTCACTTTTGTCAGTCTCTTCATCTCTGTAATACATTTTGTATAACTCTTCTATAGGTAAGTTGCCTGGAAAACAAAATTTTTATATAAACATGACAGGCAAACAAATCATAAAGATTTATTAGAGTTGTCAATTTAAATATTATAATTTTAGAAAGAATATAAATAATTTATTCAGAAATGAGAAAAATAATAACATTAGATGGTTTTTAGTTAAATGTCTTTTTGTGAAAAAAATAGGTGTAATAAAAAGTTTTTCATCTTTAAACTGTTGTTTTCTGTTTTTAACAATAAATTTTGATAAAATCATGTTTTCATAAAAACAATAATCTGGAAATAAAATTTTATCAAGATTATACCTTCTTTTTCAAGACATAATAGCTCATCATCGTAGTTGATGTTTTTTTCTATCTTTTCTTGCTCTAAAATGGTTTCATCGTCGTCCTCATCATCTTCACTGGAAGGTGAATAACTTTCAGCATCTGAGTCGATGGTAGCCTGATGATGGAATAAAGTGTAATGAGGTTAATGATAACAATAAAGTTGAGTAATCATGAGGTTGGTTCCTGCCTGATCAAATCCGCTCACAAAGACCAGTCTCTAGCATCTATAGTTTGCAAAACAATGAATGGCATAATTGGAGACACACTATGAAACCATCCAAACAAGCAAAAATTAATTATCTCAGAGAAAAGCATGGTTTTGCAAATCAAAAAAATTGCCGTACTAATTTGTTAGAAATATTTGATTTAATAACAAAAGCAAGGGAACATAAGATAGCTATAAATATAACATTTCTTGATTTTCTGACGCTTTAGATTTTGTCCCACATTAACAATTATGTATACATTAAAAAGCCTTGGTGTTAAAGATAAACTATTAAACAATAGAAAATAGGGTGATAATGAGAGACTAGTGTCATACTGTGTAGATGTTCTAAGTGGAGTTCCTCAAGGATTAGTGCTTGTAGCATTACCATTTGATATCATACATCAATGGCCTTAGATTGAATTTCAAGAGTAATTGAGTTAATTAGTTGAGTTATCTGAGATGGGATGTGATGGGGGTAAAGGGGGCTGTGGCTGACTACCCAAATGCGAGCAGTATGACAATGATGGTACGATGGTGTTTCTTCGCATCTTTCATCATATGAGATAACATTGCGTGTGCTTTGTCAGGTCAACAACCTTAGAGTAAAATCTTTTTTGAATATTCTTTGTTTATTATATTATTAATTTCTAGAAAGCAAAACATCCTGTTATTGATTAAAATTGTTTAAAGTAGTGCCTCATCCTTTCAGGACATTGGCGACCATCGATCTCCACAAAACCAGATCTTTAAGACTTTGTAGCAGTTGAAATGTGGTGATATTCAACAAGTGACACAAGAACTTCACGAATGTTATTCGTTGTTGACCACGATCTCTTTTCCCTGTAACCTTTCCAGTAGTTGTTAGATTTTCCATTCCTAACTTCCAAATGATGTGACTAAAAAACTTTACCTGCCCTCGTCGGATTATTTGTAGTAATTTCTTCTTTATTATAACCGAACTGTGTTTATACATATTCATTGAAGGTATGGGGTCCAACTATCTTTCATATTTCTTCTAAAAAACCGCGTCTCAGCAGAATTAATCCTTTTTACCATTTCTTTAGAAATTGTCCAGAGCTCAGAATGCCGTATGTGAGCACAGGGAAAATGTAACACTCCAACAGTATTAATTTTGTTGATATTCTAGTTTTACTGTTGGTTAGGATGTTTTAAATTTTAGAATATTCATCTTTCGCCATAGCTATCTTTCGTTTGATATCCACATTAAATTTACAACCTGAGGTAATCAGACTTTCGAGATAATTGAAGCTGTTGACTTGTTTCACCTGTTTACCATTAATGATTATGGAGCAGATCGGAGCGATTGATAACTCTGTTTTGTTGAAGTTAATTTGCAATACTTTTCTTTCACTTTCAAAAACCAGTTTAGAAACAATTGATTGCAGTTTTTCCATTGAATCCGCTATAAAAGCTGTATTATCAGCATATTTTACATTGTTAATATTCACGCCTCCAGTGGATATTCCGATATTCCAGGTAGATCTTCTATCTTTCTCATGATAATTTCACTATAGAGATTGTACAAATCTGGAAAGAATAATACACAGCCTTTCCTAACACCTTTCTTTATTTCGACAAAACTAGCCATCTTGTTACCAACTTTCATCACTGCTCTTTACTTCCAGCAGAGGTTTTTGATGACTCCCATATCTTTACCATTAATGTCCAAACTTTCTAATATTTCCATATGCTCCACGTGTTTCATGCTATCAAAAACTTTGGAGTAATCGACAAAACATATAAACAAGTCTTTCTTCATTTCAATCGCTCGTTCACTGATCATTTGTAGCACAAAGATGACGTTTCTTACGCCACAATCTTCAATAAAACCACATTGGACATATATGAAATTTCAGATCTGATTTTGCTCCGTGCTCTCATTATTAGAATTCTCAAGAGAAGTTTTGTAAGATTGTTGATTGTTCAATGTAGTTCAAATTTGGTTGCATTACGTTTTTTAGGCAATGCAATAAATATTGACTTGGATAGATCTTCAGGAATTTCGCCGCTGTATATATATATATAAATATATTGAATTTTTGGAAAATAGAATTATCCAATATATTGTAAGGAAACCATATTTTATACAATAATGTATGAATTTTTCCGAATTGTTGGCATTAATTGTTCAATTTGTTAAAAATAAAATTATCCAAGTTCATTATGAAAATTTAATGGAACTGTTGTTATCTGAATTCAACATGCAGATAAGGCCTATTTCGATTTTAAAAATTACCTAATTTGAGAATTATATTTGTGAACAGATAATAACCATACGGTGATTGTAATACTACGAAATTTTAAAACCCTCCCAACAAATACCTGATTATAATTGTTAATAAAAAATCAACACTGATATTCAACTTACAATTCAAATTAATTATTGCAGATAACATGCAGCTAACATGGCACAAATCAAAAGTCTATATATAAATTTTAGTTGACAGTTAAATTTTAATATTTTGGATTAAAAGCAACATGCCATGATTTCAATCAGACCATTAAGTTGTTGATGTAAATTTGCATTATAAATAAACTAACAGTGTGAAGCAATTTTTCAGTTGAAAATTCATTTGAGGATTTCTCTTCAATCTCCCTGGAATCTGTTTCATTTAACCGGTCAACACTACCTGTCAATGCATTTTTTAATGGCATCAAGTTCAACTGGATTGTGACAAAATGAAATTCACTTAAATATTAAAGAATAAAATGCTCGTTTAAAGTTCAACGTTAGAGCATAACTTTTTATGAAGTTATGGTTGCAACTTGGAAAGCAAATTAAAAATAAATGATTTCATTCAAACTAGAAACCTTTTCTACTGAGCTCTTCAGTAGAAGATTGCAACCTCACATCAGATTCTTGTGAAACCTGAGAGCTGTTAAGCAGGCCTTCCGACAACCAAGTGGAATATTTTTCAGTTTGGTCGACTATAAATTTTAAATGCTGATCTAAAGCTTTTTTTCTTTTTTCATCAACACGACTTTGCTGTTTGTATATCACAACCTAAACAAAATCAAACAAGCCATCAATAAATGAATTTTAGCTGATCATTCAAAAATATATTAACATAAACTATTGAAATCAAAAAAATACATAAACAATTAATTGTAAAATTGAATAACTTTAATGTAATGCAAAGCCAAAAGTAATAATTATAGTTTAAAAAAATATAATTATATAGCAAAATATCCGTTTTTTGAATGTTTGCATTAGTATATTACTTTATCCAGAAAAAAAATTATGTAGTGAAAAAAAACGATTTAAACTATAATTAGCTACACACTTTTTCAATATTGCTCCAAAATTCCTTAACACTTTTACTAATATTGGAAGCAATCTTCTTTAACTTCTGTGTATCTTCTTTCTCTGCCCTCATATCTTTCTGTTGGATGTCTTGGAAGAACTTCGTCACAAGCCGTGATACCTTCATAAAGAATAAGTAACTATGATTACGATATAATTTTTATTATTTTCATTTTTCAAATGCTCTAATGCCAAATTGACTGCTTGCAATTCTGCTGTATAAATTGATTGATGGGTTATGTGGTAGATGTTGCCTGATGAGATGGTTACTGATAACCGCAGTCGCTATTGTATATGGTGGTATAATTATTTTGCTGGTGGAGGAATTAGTGAGGGATGGGCAACGGCAATGAGGACGTTGTAGATAATGGTATAACAGCGGGTCAAAAAAAAGTTGAAAGTTGGTTGAATTGCGATCCGCCAAAGTCAAGCGCAAGCACCTTGCGTGCCAGACAAAAACTGTGCCCTTGCTAGATAAATTCCGAATGGTTAAAGAAAAATATGTCATAAAATAAAAATATAGCCTCCGTCCGCTAATGAATATGTAAATTCTAGAAAAGGCTGTTTAACGCAACGGTCACCATAATGAGTGCAATGTCGGCGTCTTCAGCATTAAGAAACACGTAGAACGCAATGTTCATCCATGGCATCTTGAACAAAATTAATGCAAATGGGATTAGCACTGTATATACTGTTTTTTATGAAAATACGTATTGTATTGTATTATAGATTTGTATTGTGCTTCATTGTGCTTCATTTTGTTGAAAAAATGATGTTTCAACCAGCTTCTAAACACCTCCCGATTGATGTTAGTATCAACTTTTAGGTCAAGCGGCAATGAGTTCCAAATCTTCACTGCTGTAACAGGAAACCTTCTCGCACCAAAATGAGATGTTTTAAACGGAGGGCAAACAAGGTCTCCGTGTTTTGCCGATCTCTGTCTATTTCCTTTACGAACATACGAAACTGAGTTTAGCATCTCTTTCAAGTAGGCCGGTGCGTCTCCAGTTAGACAGTAATTTTACCATGAAAACTATTTTAATCTTCCACCGATAGCCAATGAAGTTCATTATTCATGTAATCAGAGATGCTGTCAAGAGACACAATCAATATTTCTAACATGACAGTCTTCCTAAAATGAAATTTAGTCAGTGATTAGTTGGAATTGTAATGAATAACATATGGGGTGCTGTTACAAGTATTTAGCTAATTTTTTGCGCTTCTGTAAAAGGTTTAACCAGTGAATAAACGAACAAATGAACAAGCAAACAAACGAAAAAACAAACAATGAATGAATAATAACTAAATAACTTGAATGCCAAAAAAATGCGTAACACCTTTTTAGCGGCGGATCTTTTCAACTTGCGTTCTTGAGCAAAATCATTAGCGAGCCACTGCATTTCTTCTAATACATAATCCCAATGAACTTTAGCATTTGTTGGTTCATAAGACTTTGCCATCCTTTTCATAGACCATAGACCATTCTTTCTCAATTCAGAAATTTTTTTAATCACAGCCGCTTCCTATTTTGTTTTTTAAAATAAATTAATCAATTTAATTAAATTTGACTATCTCACTTTCCAGCGTAGTAATAAGAGTGCTTTTATTTAAAAAAATCACTTCATTTAATTTTATTCTTTAAAATTCAATTTGTCAAACAAGAAAAAATGTAACAACATGCAAGAAAATATAGAAATAATAAAAAATGAAATGACACTGAAATGAGTATGAATAATTAAAAAAACAGCGTAGATAATAAAAATAATTATTCAAATAAAATAAAGATGATTGTTTGAAACAAAAAATAAATAAATGGATAACTAACATTAAAAAATAAATTAATTTACAGTAAACCCATGAACATTTGTTGTTTTATTTATTTAATAATAACAAAACAAAAATATTCAAATTTCGTAATATTTTATAAAATCCATGACCGCATAACTATGATTTGAAGCAAAGATAATTTTATTTGTTACGGCAAATATCCATACATCGGTAAATTACCGATGTCTTTAAATACCAATACATCGGGAATTTACGGATACCGATGCATCGGTACTGAATTCTCAATTAACAAACGTCGATACTGTTCGACACCGATAACGCCAATGTCTAGAAAAAATACCATAACTTTCTTAACTACCACTAATGGCGTGATTTTATAAAAATCCATTAAAATGTGTTACATTAAATTATGCCAACCTAATGTAAATGTGCATACACTGCTAAAGTTTGATACATCAGTGCAATTAATGGTAAATTAATAAATGTGGAAACATCAAAATCTCATTCACACCTGCAAATTGTTCGATGCGACATTATAGGCATTTTAAAATTTATTGATTAAATTTTTCTGTTATTTTATTTATTTGAGCACCTATAACTTGAAATAGTATTTATAAATAGGGATATTTATTTCTTTATCAATGTATTATATATGCAGTCAATATAAGTAGAGAACATTTTTGCAGTAAGATGTTAATTTTTTGAACAGCTTTTTAATAAAATATGACTTTTGCGGTCTGACTTTCAATTTTGTAATTTTCGATGATACACAGGCCTATAAATACATAAACTGTGATTTTTCAGTTATCCTCACGTTTAAAAGAGCACAGCATTACATGTTTTTTAAAACCCATTTCATTATATAGCAAACCAAAAATGTTTGTGGGACAACAAAAAAAAACTTTTGTTAATCTTTATAACTTATCTGCGATCAATGCATAAAATTCATGTTGAAGAAAAATAGTTATCATTTTTCATGTCAGTGATAAAACTAAATTTTTAAACATTAAAAATAGAGCCCGTCCATTTAAAAAATATTAAGCATACTCAATGGTTAAAGGGGCCAGGTCTTGCTATTGCAATGACTGGGTTCGAATACAAAGAGATCCCCCCCGCCTATCATATGCAATATGTATGATGCGTGATTTGCACGCGTATTCATGTACGCTGTGTGTGTTTGTCGTTGAAACCTATGAAGCAAACGCAAAAGAGAGAGAGTAACCTTTTAACCTTTATAATGTGATATAAAATAATAATTTTCAGTAAACCTGTTTTGCTAATTCAGTGAGAGATTCTTGTACAACGGATGTTTGAAAACCATCATTTGAACTGCCATAAGTTTGTCATATTTATCATAATAAATAATTTGAAACCATCTATTAAAAAACTAATATAATGAGCTGATTCACTTTATAATCACAAATTATATCAATCAATTCCTCAGAAAGGTTATCATTTTATATCTACTCCAAATGACCAGACATAATAAGCTTAAAAATGGAAGACTTAAAAGTACTATAAGAAAAAGTTTTTACACTTACAGGTAAAGAATCCCATAAACGCATCAATAATGATAAAGTAGAGTGAATAAAAAAGTTGGACCTAGGAGTTAAAAGGTAAAAGTCGGGATTTGTACGAAAACAATCACGTCTAGCATTTAAAAATGGAATAAGTTCAAGAAAAAGAGATTGACAGTAGCCTAGTTTAAAAATTTTAAAGAATGAGAGTAGTAAATGAAAAGTATACAATTGATTTATGTTAAGTAAATTCGCTAAAATGATCAAGTTTGCATATAGGAAATAAAATACGAAGAAAAAAGTTTTGAGCCAAGGTCAAAATGCGAATGTTAGATTTTGGAGCAGAACCCCAGAGATACAGTAGATGACATAGGGCAAAACAAAGGAATGATATAGTGTGAACAAAACAAATTTAAAAAACTTAAATCTCAAACGATATATAAGACCTAGATTTTTAGATAATTTTGATGAAATGTGTTTAATATGGGGTAACCAGGACAAATTAGAGGAAATAATAACGCCTAAAATTTATATGAGAAAACTCTTTTAACAGGACTATTATTTAAAACAAAAACAGGAAAAACAATATCAGTTATAATCCTAGGACCAAACAAAATGATTAATTATTATGAGTATTAATATATCTGCCAATTTATTCTGCACGTTTTCAAGCAACTTTGTTTAGCAGAACATAACTTTATAAAAGTATGTTTTCTACTTATCTCACCACATCTTCATGTGTTTATTCAATAATTTTGATATAGGAGCCTAAGCAAAACCTTTATGTTATTCTGTAGAATCACTAAAGATGTACTCAAATCAAACCATGGACATAGCTGAGCCGCTTGGACTTTAATTTAGACATCTAATTGATTCAGCAATTAAGGAATGTTTCTAAAAACTATGAACGTGAATGAAGTCCATATTTTTGTATCCTGCACTATCGTCAAATTACTCAATCTATCGTATATTAACTGATTTCTGATAGATAAACACAACTGCTTCAAACACAGACTTGTTTAAAAGTCTATTTGACTGCCAACAGTAATAGAAACTCTTAATTAACCGCTAAACACAAAAATTAGCTAGATGTCACACGATAGCCAATAATTCAAAGCTCAACTCAAAATTACAACTCTTTCGCCGCAGTCCTCCGTTGGTCAGAAATTGTGTTATTGTTGATATAACTGAGGTAGCTATTGAACAGTCAACAGTATAGTAGTCATAAATAAGTAGACAATTTCTAATTCAAATTCGAAATAGCAATGTTTTTGAAGCCATTAAGGTAGAGTAGGTCAAATCGTTTCAATATCTAGGAGATGTTCTGGATTGTACTGGAACAGCTGAAGCTGCCGTTCGAGCACGCAGCCTGGAATAAATGGCATCTCCTTGCCTCTATATTGATGTGGCGTGACATTCCACTACCACTACGATCAAAATCTGTGATACGTCCGGGGCAGAAACATGGCCAATGACAACCAAACTGAAATAACAACTTCAACGAACCGATATGAAAATGCTCCGATGGATGCAACGAATTAGTCTGAAGAACCACATCAAATCTACCGAAATCCTGCGTCGTGCTGGTTTAGATGATATAAAGAAGGAATGCCGGCAACACTGTCTGCGGGGGTTTGGTCATGTCAAACGAAGTGGAAACAGTGCCATAACTTCTTTTGCAAATGTTGAAGTACCTGGCACACGTCCCAAAGGCCGTCCAAAGAAGTCCTGGTCGCAAACAATCGAGCAAGACATGAAAGCTCTAAATTTAAATGAAATGGATACAACTGATCGCCTAATTTAGCGCAAAAAATTGATGGCAAAGACCTGCCTCGGGGAACTGGGTCTCTGGATGCTAAACGAAGATTGATTGATTGATTGAAATAAGTGGACAAAAAGATTTACAATCATAAAATAAAAGAAAGAATAAATAATAATTCCTTAATACACTATAAATATTTTCAAATTATAATCGTTTTTGCTGAATACAAGAATATAATTAGTTTAAAATATGAGCAAAACAGTAATGAAAATTTATATTTCTCTCAATATGACAAATTATATATATAATAACCTTTCATTATCATGAGTGCAGCAGGAGTCCCCTTGAGCACTACACACATTATTCTGATTTTCAAATATAAAATCTTCACATTCTCTAACACGCAGTTTTTCAATGTTGTATTTTACAAAACAATTATCTAAAAAAATTGTAATATTAATGTTTAAAAAATGTAATTGATGGCTTAACAAAAAATTTGGATTATGAGCATCTTTCAGATTGCAATAAACACACAAACAGGCACAAATTATTTTTCAATTTGTAAAATTTATAAGGATTTTTCATGCAACTACTGCAACACACACACGCACACACACACAAAAACACACAATATATGAAAACGCACACACTTACACACACGCACACACACACAAGATTTAATTGGAGGCTTATTAGACTAAACTGAGATGGTTCGGCCATGAGGACAAGAAAGCAAATAAGGACTGGGTTAAGAAATGTTGAACTATTATAACTGGCAATTTAAGGAAAAGTAGCAGACCAAAGCTCACCTGGAAAGAAGTGTTGTCAAAGGACTGAGTGTCTTCTCTAAATGACTTAGTTCGCCTTCAGACTTTGTTAATCGGTAGGACATGTTGTTGAATATTTATTGCTGGATGCCTTCGTTCAATGAGCAAAGATTCTGCAACCCTTAGATTATGTGGATTGATGTTGCAATGAATTATTTCAACGTTATTGTCAAGTATAAGTTTCTCTGTAGTAATTTTTATTGTTTTTTTTCTTTCTTTTTTATTGCTCCTGACTGAACATGCACAGTGAGTCTTTTAAATAATTTTGTTGTCATCACGGTGTATTCAGAGTTATGATGCCCACACTCATCGATTCTGCATTTGTATGAATAAACTAAGTGACTACAGTTTCTGGCTTGCTTGTGCAGTTATTTATTACTAGAAATGAAATTTTGTAGTTGGTGTAATAAATACTAAGTTTAATGGTTTCTTGATTGTTAGTTGGCTCGACATTGTTTTTTAATAAATCATTTTATAATGCTAACAACATGTGGTTCATGTAGTATGTCATAATGTTTTTGTTTTCATTGTTATTATTGTTGTTGTTATTTACTTGGTTATTTTTTCTTTGGATTCCTTTTTCAATTAATGATCTTTTATAGCCGTTACTGATTAGGAGGTTGGAGATTCTTTGTATTTGTTTCACTTTTCTACGCCCGATGGGTTGGTGTACACGCGGTTTACAAACAGGCGATTGTATTTTAAAGGTCTATCTCACAGCATTCGCTTTTTCTGTTCAGACATAGACCTTTGTTGGATGTCTATGTGTAGACCAACATCTTGAATTCAGTGTCGTTGCCTTGTATTAAAGCATCGTTGTTTTCGGCTTTCTCCATTGTAAATTTCAGCTTTGATTTGTTGAGATTGTCAAGCAATTCTTCGATATTTTCAATATAATTTGTGCTGAATTGCATTCACAACACCGTCAATATGCATAGGGTTACGTTCGGCCAGGATGTGCACAGGTACATAATGTACACCAACCCTCACCACCAAAGTGCAAAAAACAATCTTTCGGCCCGCCATTAACTACGCTGCACCCATCTTGCTACCGAACATCTCCTAAACCAATCTCTAAAAACTCCAAACTACCCAAAATTCAGCCTTACGATCTATAACCGATGCTTCCTCTTGACGCCCATGAATCATCTACACCGAAAAACTAAGGTCAAACCTGTCCTCCAAAACTCCACCCTACTCGCAGACCAATGCCTCTCTCAATGTCACAATAACAATCATCCATGTCATCATATAGTCAATGATCCACCAGCACCTTGCACCAACGTTTTTTCAAATGCACTGTAAATCCTACCATCCTCACTACCACCAACCTTTGGGAAGACCTAGTGGTTGTGGCTGATTTCTGGACATATGCTATATAAATGACATCCCCAATGGCGAGCTACAAAAACAACCAAAGGGGCATTATTGTGAACACCAAATTCATTTATCAAGTTTAAAACACCAGGTTAGTGCGTTTACTAACTCAGTAATTGATATTGCTAAGGCGTTTTTTAGGTAATTCACAACACATTATGGTCGATAGAAACGTACTGTTGCTCTGTTTAAAGGCGCTCAACCCTGGGAGGCAAAGCCGCCCAATGTTCTTTTCAGGATTCACTGACGATAACTCCATGTTGGTCTAGTTGCATGATCACGCACATTTAATCACGCACATTTAACCGTTTTCCATTTCTTTTTCTTCTGGGTCAGTTCTGGTTTTAGGCCCTAACGTCCGTTGACAACACTTCTTCCCAGGTGAGCTTGGGTCTGCAACTTTTCCTTATACTATCAGTTACAATAGTTCAGCCTTTTTTTACCCAGCCCTCAATTGCTTTCATCTCCACATGGCTGAACCATCTCAGTCAAATACCTCTAATTACATCTGCTCATCTATCCCTAACCCTTTCTTTATTACCTCATTACTTAGACCATTCCTCAAGGACACTCCCATTATTCTTCTCAACATCTGCATTCCTTTTGTCTCCAGCCTTCTAAAATTTTCAGCCGTCAAAGCCCAAGTTTTGTATCCATATAACAGGCAATTTCTTACACATGCCTTATATACCTTACCTTTTTGAACCAATGGTATATCTCTAAAACACAGCACTGAAGTCATTTCTCAGAAATTTTTCCATCCTACTTTTATTTCATTCTCAATCGCTCTATCTAATCCACCCTCCTCAATTGGTATATCACCTAGATAAAAAAGGACCTCACTTTTTCAAATCCCAAATTTCCCAGGTTGTATATCTATCTTTTATTGGGAGCACAAGTACTTTATTGTTTACACTGTTTAGCTAAGTTAAACTGATAATAATGGTTATCATCATCAAATATACATGGACTAGCATTCAGTACAGTATCGTGAATCGAATTCATCAATACATAAATTTTGCTAATATATCTTCCTTGTTTTTTAGCTTCAGCACAAAAATACTTGAGAAGATTTTAAATTACAGTTATGAGATACATAAGGGGTAGGAAGTTTGCTTAGTAGTTTAGCAACAGATGTGCTGAAACTAAAAAACAAGAGACAAACACATAAATGGAAAGGTTTATATCTATTTAATAAATTCAGCAGGCTAACAAACCCATTTTATCAAGAGTTTCGTCAAACAGTATACTGAAAACCTCTTCATGTTCCTAATAGTGAAATTTATTAATTCCAATGTTAACAACAAGAATTTGGTTAAATGGTTTGATTCAAAATACTATATGCATTAGCATTCAAAAACATCAATATTAATATTATAATAAATTAAACCTATTAATTCAGAATGAGTACATTTCAGTTATGTTTGTTATAAAAGAAGAAACTTAATGAAACATGTTAATAAAGTGAACTTCAATTTGGTTTTAAAAAAGAACATTTATGAATTGCGTAGATGGGTTGACAGATGCCATTAAAACAGTATATTCTGATTAAGATATAAATGTTTAGAGGTTGAATTTCTCATCACATTACATTGAATATAAAATTATTTATAAAATTTAAAATTACATAAAATAACCTTATTATCAATTATTTCAGATGATAAACATAAATGCAGAAGCCTGCTAGGTTTCTTTTTCCAGGAATTAAAGTCCATCAAGTTTCCACCATTTCGCAAAAAAAATAATTCTTTGAAATATTCTTCATAAGTAGATTTGACATTTTTTATTTCATCTATTTTGTGTTTACAAACAAAATCGGTAATTTTTTTAAGACCATATAAATCATCCCTCATTATTGTTTGATGAAATGTAAGGGAACTTGGATTTTTTGATTGAGCATTATTCATGTTAGATGCTTTCCTTAAAAAGACCTGACAAGAAATAACAATTATATAGAAAATTTAAAATAGTTACAATTTTGTTTTAATAATTTAGTTAAGTTCTTTTATTATAAACTTGAAAATAAGATGAACTAGTAAAACAAGCACAAGAAAATAATCTTTATGAAATGTTAAAAAAATTCACTTAATTCTGCTACACTTGAATCTTATATATTTGATCTCAGTCAGATGATCCCTCCACCATTACACTGGATCTCGAATATTTAATTAATTCTGACTACACTTGTTTTTGACTACACAATTTTATTTTTTATTGATCAACAACTACTGACGTTTTTTTAATTATTATTGCTATAATTATTATTATTAACTTAGCGAAATAGCCTGAGCATACACATAAAATTTTCATAAATGTAAACTGAATTTCTTTGATATAATTTTATGAATAAACTATAAATAGAGCTATACACTGTAGTTAGTGGCCTAATGCTATGGATAAGTTTATTAATTTCAACAGTTGCTGATGTTCTGTATAACATTTTGCCAAAAATATTCAATGCAAAACTTCAATAATTTTACAGTTTAAAAAGCCATTTTTCAATGACTACTATATTTTTAATAAGAAAATACTCATTGTTGTTGGTGTTTGTTTTATATTATTACTATGGAATTTCAAACACTTGAAAAATTTTAAAACTCAATGGTTTTTATCGGAATTGAACAATAACAAAGAAACTTTATGAAATTTAAATTTTATTGGATTTGAATTATTGCAATGAAACTTAATGTTTAGCTAGAATCATTGATGTCATTGTGTGATTACCTAAAAATAACAAACTTCTTCCACTAAATTTGTGTATTGTAAAAATTTCTTTAAAAAAAAAATTCAAGAATTAAAAAATAAATCCTCAAAACCTTGTGAAAATATCTAAACTGAGTTGACTAGTGCAGCAGTTACTCAAATGCCTGCTTTCTCTAAAAAAATAACTTTTTTGAAAAAACTTTTTACGACGATTTCAATACTGCAAGTTTCATCTATCACAAGGAGACATGAGACATATAACTGTTTAAAAAAACGTGAATACTCACAGAAACAAACAAATTTGTGAAATATCTATATTGCATATATATATATATATATATATATATATGGGTTCAAAGCAATGAACACTGGTGAACCCATCCAATCCACAACTACTGGACGAAGGCCAGATTCAGTTTGTAAAGCTGGTGTAGGTAACAATTCAATCAAGTGTCAGCAGTGTAACCAATGGTGTCACAAACATTGTTCAAAAATAATTAGTACTTTATCTAAAGTGTTCAATTTTGTTTGTTCTGCTTGCATCCATCCACAACAACAAATTCGAAATAGCACTGTTTTTGACATCCCACTACCACTACGGTCTAGACTTTATAAATCTGTGATACGTCCGTTGTTGTTATATGGTGCAGAAACATGGCCAGTGACAACCAAGCTGGAACAAAAACTTCAACGAACCGACATGAAGATGCTCCGATGGATGCAACGAATTAGTCTGAAGGACCATACCAAATCTATCAAAATCCTGCGTCGTGCTGGTTTTTGATAGGACGAATGCCGGCAACACCGTCTGCGGTGGTTTGGTCACGTCAAACAAAGTGGAAACAGTGCCATAACTTCTCTTGCAGATGTTGAAGTACCTGGCACACGTCCCAAAGACTGTCCAAAGAAGTCCTGGTCGCAAACAATCGAGCAAGACATGAAAGTTCTAAATTTAAGTGAAATGGATACAACTGATCGTCTAATTTGGCGCAAAAAGTTGACGGCAAAGAAAACAACGTCCTACCTCGGGGAACCGGGTCTCTGGATGCAAAACGAAGATTGATTGTTTGATATTGAATGGCTTTAGCGCTAAAGATATACCATTGGGCCTAAAGGGTAAGGTGTATATAAAACATGTGTAAGAAGTTGTCTATTGTATGGGCACAAAACGTGGGCTATGAGGGCTGAAAACTTGAAATGGCTAGAAAGAACAGAAATGCAGATTTTAAGAAAAATAGTTGGAGTATCCTTATCCTTGAGGAATGTTCTAAGTAATGAGTTACTAAAAAAAAGGGTTAGGAATATAAGCTAGATATAATTAAAGATATTAGACTGAGGTTCAGCATGTGGATAAGAAAGCAAATGAGGACTAGGTAAAGAAATGTAAAGCTATTACAACTGGTAGTTTAAGATAAAGTGGCAGACTCAAGCTCACCTGTGAAGTGTTGTCAAAGGACATGAGAGCACTGGGTCTGAAACCAGAACTAGTCAAGAATAGAGAAGATAGAAAAGATGATTAAATGTGCATGATCATAAAAAAAAAGGCCAACCCGAGGTTTTCGTCAGTGAACATGATACATGATGGTGATGATAATATATGGATAACATAGATGCTCTTACTTTTAGTTGACAGCCCGTCAGCAAAAGTATTTATTAACTAAAAATTCTCAGTTTAAGTTGGGTATTAATTTAAGGAATTGTTATTTAATTCTAGTATTTTAATGAGTTTGTTTGCCACTTTCCAGCTTTATGGTGGTTTTTAACCAAAAAAGCAATTGAATTATTTACTTAAATTAAATTATTTAATTAATTTAATTATAATTTTTAATGAATTTGTTTGCCACTTTACAGCTGTATGGTAGTTTTTAACCAAAAAAGCAATTAAAAACTTTTTATTTTACGAGTTTACCCTATTACAACCTATTTTAATTTTAATTTAAAAGTTAAGGTTACTGTTACTCGTAGGGATTTCAATTGTAATTAATCTAGCTAACTAAATAAAACAGAAAAACGGACAGACACCTGCTGATGATTTATGCTTTTGTGTAAAATTTAATCATAATCACTCTACAAATAAAATGTCAATACCATTACCCACTCACTACTTTATTAAAATTTAAGTACTAACCTTGGTACACCTTTACAGTTGCGAAGGCTCTAATACATAATTCTTAGCCAGTTTGGATTACCTTCTTTATTTTTATTATAAGCTTACTTTAAAATTAATAAAAGATTAATCTATATAATTATATATAAAATTTAGTTAGTTAAAGGATGAAAGTGTAAGAAGAAAGTGAAAAACATCATATAAAAAAGGTAAAGCATAGAACCAAAACAAAATATAAACTAGTTTTTTGATAATGGTATGTTTAAAATATAAATTAAAGTAAACCCCGATGAAAAGAGGTTGGTAGGATAAAATTAAATATTACAATTGCAAAAGTCTTTACGATACAGCACAAGCTATCAATAATCAACAAAAAACGAGCGAACCGGAAACTAGGATGAAAATAAATAACAACTAAGGAAATCTAAATCGATTTAATGAAAATTATAAAATTAGCAAATTTTTAGATTTTTATGAAAAAAATACAAAAAATTTAAAAATTTTAATATTTTATTTTAATTAACGTATTTAAAAAAAAATTTTTATCAAATCATTGAACTATACAATTCAGTGGTAGAAACGTAGAAATTGATCTAAAACCCATATATATATAAGCGACATTTTTGGCTTGATACGGTCCAAGACCGTCTTATTTGTTATTCGCGATGTCCAGGGGATACGCAGTAGTCTTCTCCAACACCAAAGTTCAAAATTGTCGATCCTTCTTCTTTCCGCTTTCTTGATTGTCCAACTTTCACATCCATAAATTGCTATGGGAAAGACAATGACGTTGACGAGTCTCGTTTTCGTTGCAATGCTCACATCCTTTCTCCTCCAGATTTTATCTATTCCTTGCATTGCAACCCGGCCGAGTGCAATCCGCCTTTTGATTTCTGGTCCAGATTCGCCGTTTCGGTCAATTTTGGCTACCAGGAAAATAAAATCTTGTTGATCTGTTCATCTGTTCATTGTTGATCTTGATGTTTACTGCATCATTGCATGCCGTTGTCATTAATTTCGTTTTCTTGATGTTAAGGTACAGTCCCATGCGTTCACTTTCCTCTTGAACTCGTTGGATCAAGTATTTCAGGTCTTTCTCACTTTCTGCGAGTATAGTTGTGTCATCCGCATATCGTTGTTGATAGTCCTACCTCCAAGTTGGACTCCGATTGTGGTCTCGTCCAGATTGCATCGTCGCATGATGATTTCGGCATACAGGTTAAACAGAGCTGGGGATAAAATGCATCCCTGCCTGACGCCTTTACCGATTTTGAACAAATCGGTGTTACCATACGATGTTTTGATAGTTGCTGCCTGATTGGAGTACAGTGTTTGTATCAGTTGTTCAATGTGGTCTGGTACGCCCATTTGTTTCAAACACGTCCAGAGTTTGTCATGGTCCACACAGTCGAACGCCTTGGTATAGTCAATGAAACACATATAGACGTCCTTCTGGTATTTTCTAGCTTTCTCCATGATCCAGCGTAGGTTCGCAATTTGATCCCTCGTGCCTCGTCCCTTGCGAAAGCCAGCCTGAACATCTGGTAGTTCCCGTTCCATGATTGCCACAATGCGGTTTTGTATAATCTTTAGCAGGATTTTGCTGGCATGGGAGATAAGCGCGATAGTTCGATAGTTGGAACATTCCTGTAGATCGCCTTTTTTAGGAAGCGTGACGAAAACTGATCTTGTCCAGTCGTTGGGCCATGATTTTGTGCTCCAGATTTTCTGGCACAATTTGGTGAAGATTTTGACTGGTATTGGCTTGAGTAGTTTTGCTGGTAAATTATCCATGCCTGGGGCCTTCCTGTTTGGTAGTTGTTTTAGAGCCAAACTGACTTCTTCTTCCAGGATGTCCGGTTCCAGATCAATCTGTTTGGGTTGAACAACCAGTTGGATTGATGGATTGCCAGCGTATAGCTCCTCTGCATAGTCCCGCCATCATCGCTCAATTTGTCCTTCTTCTTGCAATATTGTACCATCACTGTCCTTGACGGTAGTCACTTTGCATGCCGTGAATGATTTTCTGGCCCACTTGACACAGGTAAAAAGAGTACGGGTATGACCGTGCCGGTTCGCTCTTCCAGTTCCTCGCATTGGTTGTTCCAGTATGCTTCTTTGTCCTGTCTGGCTCTTTTTTGGAACGCCGCATTGAGTAGTCGGAATTCCTCGATGTTCCCCTTTGCCTTGGCCATGCGACGATGCTCGGCAATCTTGATTGCTTCGTCCGTCACCCACTTCGATCTTTTCATTGATTACTTGAACGGGATGATTTCCTCTGCTGTTTTTCCCACGATCGATTTGATTTCCTCCCACATTTTATCAGGCTCTTCATTGAAATCGCTGAATGCCTCAAATTTGTTCTTTATTTCTACTGCGTATTGGGCGGAGATGTTGTCTGTGTCAAAGCGGTGTAATGCTTGAGGTCTCTTAATGGTGCTGAAACAAATTTTGATTTTAGCAACCAGTAGCTGATGATCAGAACCGCAGTCAGCGCCTGGATAGGTTTCCGTTGCTAGTATTGAGCTTTTCCAGCAGCGCTGATATAGGATGTAGTCGATTTGGTTTCGATGTATACCGTTTGGTGCTGTCCAAGTGTGCAGCCTTTATTTCGGCTGTTCAAACCAAGTGTTCATGATCGAGAAACGATTTTCTGTGCAACATTGGATCAGGCGGTCTCCTGCGTCATTTCGTTCACCAAGACCAAATTTGCCGACGACAGGCAAGTCTTCACCTGATCCGACTTTCGCATTAAAATCTCCCATTACAAAGATTATGTCACGAACTGAGATCTGGTCGATTGTCTCTTGGAGTTTGGTATAGAAATCTTCGATGTCTTTCTCTGGTGCATCTGCTGTTGGTGCATATGTTTGTAGAACCGTGATTGAACGGGGGCTTCCAGTGATGCATATGGATATAATTCGATCGCTAGCAATGTTAAAAGAGTATACGGCTTTGCTGACTGCTTTTGTTACGATGAATGCCACTCCATTGCGTTTGATAGTGTCGTTTCCAGAGTAGACGACGGTGTATTCATCGCTTTTGAAATATCCATTACCCGTCCAGCTTGGTGATTTCGAGTTTGCCTATGTTCATGCCGCGAACATTCCATGTGCCGACATTGTGAATAGTTGTTGTAAAACGTAGACGCTTCCTTTTGCTCGGAACTACATCAGCAGGCGGGAGTCCTGATGGCTTTGTCCCGTCCACGTCATAAATGCCTTCGCTACTTGAAAAACGTTCACGTTCATCCCTGGTAATATGATAGGTGCTTTCCAGCCCAGGGGTCTCACTTTCCAGCACCATATCTGAACTTATTTGATTGTACTGATCCATAAGGTATTTCAGCAAAATAGTGAGGTAGTTTACTATTTCTTTCCTCACCCCTCCCCTTTTATCCGGGCTTGGGACCGGCATGTAGTTGTTGCCAAGGGTTAATATGTATGTATGTATGTATATATACATATATGTATATATACATATATACATATCGCGAGATCGCGAGCAGCGACTGCTTCATCTCTCTCGAGAATTAGAAGTTAAAAAGAATGTGGTTCAACACTTGTCGAATAAACCAACTAATTTGTTGAACCAATGGGATCACTGCGATATTGATTGCAACGTCAAGAATGAACTAAGCCTATGCCAGAAAGAATTTGTAAATGCATATTTGCAACATGGATTCGGAAAATAAGTTTATTTTGAATTTTAATAAACTAAACGTTCTCCAAAAAACTTTAATGAGAAAAATCGAAAAAACGAACTACAAACATATTAACGCCAAACATTCGGTAGAATTTATAGAATATTGTAAAAATTATGGTCTTTTGTTTATCTTATTTTCTTCTTATCTCTTTAATCGTTTTTCTTCTGTTGTTCTCAATAATTCTACTTCTAACTCCTCTATTCTTACTTTCTGGGTACCTCAGAAATGTAAGAATCATCAGCATATAGTTGACTAGAGAAAGAAAAGTTATTAATAATACGAGGTAGTTCAGAAGTATAGAGTATAAATAGAAGAGGGCCAAGGATAGAGCCCTGAGGTACCCCGAAAGCAAGAGTAGAGGAGTTAGAAGTAGAATTATTGAGAACAACAGAAGAAAAAAGATTACAGAGATAAGAAGAAAACCAAGATAAACTAGAATCAGTAATATTAAAAGAAAGATGCAGCAGTCTCAACAGAATAGTATGGTCAACAGTATCAAAAGCCGTGGAAAAGTCAAGAGCAAGAAGAAGAGTAAGATTACTATTGTCACTTGAGAGAAGGATATCATTGTGTATTTTGAGTAAAGAAGTTTCAGTGTGAGCAGGTCTGAAACCAGATTTGAGATACAGGTAGCAAGGAGTTAAAGTTTAAATAGGATGAAAGTTGATTAAAAACTACTTTTTCTATTATTTTAGAGATGAAAGTAATATTAGTTACAGGTCTATAATTAGATAAAGAGGTAGGATCTAAGGATGAGTTTTTAAAAATAGGGATAACAATAGAATTCTTATAAGAAGTAGAAAATTTGGAGGTGGAAAGAGATAAATCAATTAATTTGAGAATGATTGGATAAAATATTGAAGAAAATTCTTCAAGTAAATTAGAAGGATGTAGATCTAGAGAACAGGTTGTAGATGACATAGAATTAATAATTTTAGTGAGTTCTAAAAGATTTATTGGAGTAAATACAGAAAAAGATTCAGTAGTAAGTTTAGTAAAGTTATGAGAAGAAAAATTAGAATTAGATGTTCTTAAAGAAGTAATTTTATTTACAAAAAAGTCATGAAACTGTTGAGCAGAAAAAGATGAGTGAGAGGATTTTTTATGTAGAAGTTTAGATAGAACAGACCACCTATTTTTAGATGTTGAAGCAGATGTTATAGAATTTCTAAGAAAAGTAGAGTGTTTAGAGAATAGTAGATATTTATAATTAATCAATTCAGATTCATAAATAGAATAAAGAGAGTTAGATGGATTTAACCTATAGGCTTTCTCCAGTCTTCTAACACTTTTCTTGGCTACTACTACACAAGCATAATCAAACCAAGAAACCTTACGAGAATAGAGCCTATAAGTAAAAGATTTAAGAGGAATAAGCTTATCAAGAATAAAAGTAATGTAGATATTAAAAGCTTAGACAAAATCATCAACATCAGAAAATAAGGTAGTATCAAAAATAGTTTCAGTAAGAGATTGAAGAAAAATATCTTTATTAAGAGAAGACCAGCATCTTTTAGAAATAGACATAGATGAATTTGAAGGAAGAAAATCTAATGAAAAAACAGATTCAATAAGAAGGTGATCAGAATAAGGAACAGAGCTAGCAGAGATATTAATAGGCTTAGAAAAAGATGAAGCTATAATAAAATCAATAGTGTTACCAGAAGTATGGGTAGGAAAAGAACAATATTGAGTTAAGTTAAAAAGAGACAAAATATCATTAAATCTACGAGTGTAAGAACATGATAAATTATTGAAGTGTAAGTTGAAATCACCAGAGATGTAGAAAGGAATAGAAAAAGTGTAGGGATTCAGCGAATGAGTAGAATTCATCTAAAAATAAAGTGAGAGAAGAAGAAGGAGGGCGATAGATTACAGCAATATAAAAAGATAGAGAAGAAGACTTAAGAGATACAGCAAGACATTCAAAAGAAGAAAAATTAAAAGAAGTATTAATGGAAGCAGTAAATAGAGATTTATAAAATAGACAGATACCCCCATAAGAAGAATGAGAAGATGATAGAAGATTTTTTGGAGGTCTAGAGAGTTCAAGGAAGCTGTAACCATCAGGAGTAGCAAGAATAAGAGAGGGAGAGTTAGAGTCCTACTGCCAAGTTTCAGTAAGAGTAAAAAAATCAGGTAAGGAGGAAGAGATTATTTGATAGATATAGAGCGATTTTTTATTAATTGATCTTATGTTAATATTAAATAGTGAAAATGTAGAGGCAGGTTGGATATTGGTACTTTTAAATCTAGTTATATTATTTAAACTAATAGAATTAGAATTATTATTCTTATCGTTAGTATTAATTACATTAGAGTGGGATTTAATAAAGTTATTCTTATTATACTTGCTATTAGTATTATTATTATTAATATAATTATTGTTACTAACTATATTTATATTTTTGTTAGAGTTAGATTTATTGTTTTTACTGTTATTATTAGACCTAAGATTAAAGTAAAAAATTAGCCGCCGAACTACTCTCGTCGGCAGGGGCGTCTATCCCCCCTAAATGTTGGAGGCAAAAATCCCCCCCCCCATGTCCGTCCGGCTCTATTTTATAATGTGTACTAAATGTGAACACACACACAACACAACTTTTTAATGTTCAACGATGTTTTTTCCGATAAGATAACAAAAACTTCTCTTATAAAGTTGAGTAAGTAAAATGAAAAAAAGAACAATTTTAAACAATGAAAATAAAAATACGATATATACAAATATAACTTCTGTCGAAATTTAATTAATATTTAATTATACAACAGTTGAGACTTTAAAGACAGGCTTGACAATGCAATTTGCGTTATTTGATCATCAGTGAATGTTTGAAGAATATCTTTCTCTGCTGCTATTATATCAGTAAATATCAGGTGGTTGTTTTGACTGATTCAACACTGGAAGAACAAAAACTCTTTGGTGAGTACTGCCATCAGCACGATATCTGCTTCATTGTTGCTGACACCAGAGGACTCTTCGGGTTGGTGCACTGCTCGTTGTGTTCAGTCATTTATTTAAATATATTTGTTTAGTTCGATGATTGTTTGTTTGTTCTGTCATGGCTCAATAGGTAGGTCTGTTGAGTTTAATTTTTTTTACTGATACGTCTTTGATCAACTGGTTGGTGAATTGATTGTATGGTTGATTTATTTTCTGTTGGATAAATCTTTCATAGTGTACATTTTTACACACCAGCCAATTATTTTGTGATTTTGGTGAGGAGTTTGTGGTGAATGACACAAACGGTGAGCAACCAATCAGCAACCTTATTGCCTCAATCACCAAGGTAAAATTTTAAATAACCATTCATGCATGTAGCTTTCTAGCGTAACATGATAGCATTTATGAAAGTCTTATGGTGCAATGCATCCTTCTGTCGAAATAAATGTGTGCCTTTTTTAGATGCTTTGTAGACTAAAATTATGGTTATTTTTATATTTATATTGTTTTAAATATTATAATTCAATGATGTTGATGGTGTAAGGGGTTTCAAAGTGTTTGAAACTATAAATTTTAAGTTAGCTAAATTGGTATATATTAGTGATGTTATTATTTCGTCCTGGGTATGACATAAAACTGCATCCACGCTGCCTTGCGTGCTTTTGAGTGAAAGGCTAGGCCCACTGCTTATAACTGGTGGTTGTCGTCAGGATGGGTGTCCGGATGTAAAAACTTTTCCCCAAATTATTCCTATGCCATCACAAAGAAAAACAACGGCCCCTAGTCCCCAGCAGGCCTTAAGTGGTCAAGGGGTGCCAAGAATCCCTGGGAAGTATGCAATAGCGGAGGGATGTTGCAGAAAAATTCAGAATGGCCCCTCTATGGTACTTAGACTTGGAACGCTCAATGTTGGATCACTGACTGGCCGCAGCATGGAAATCGCAGAAATGCTCGAGCGTAGAAGGATTGACATCTGCCGCCTTCAGGAAACCCGATGGAAATCGAATGGTGTCTGTCATGTCAACTCAAACAAAGAAAAATATAAACTATTCTGGAATGGTCAAAAGACGGCCAAAAATGGTGTTGGAATTTTTTTCAGAGAACCGCTAGCCCAAGAAGTACTGGATATTAGAAGGATTAATTCAAGTCTTATGTGGATCAAGCTTCGCATAGAAAAGCAAACAATGATTATTTTTTCTGTATACGCACCACAGACAGGCGAATCAAAAGAGATGAAAAATGACTTCTGGACTGCATTCTCTGACACCATCTCAACAATACCAAAATCTGAAACAATCCTGATTGGAGGCGATCTCAATGGCCACGTTGGAGAGAAAACAGATGGTTTTGATAACGTGCTTGGCGGTTTTGGCTGTGGAGAACGGAATGAAGATGGCAACCACATCCTTGAGTTTGCTGAAAGTCACGGGTTTTGTTTACTGAACACATATTTTAGAAAGAGGTCAGAAGATCTCATAACATACAAAAGTGGACCATCAGCCACGCAAATTGATTTCTTCGCTGTCAAGCAACAACACCGAAAGCTATTCAAAAATGTCAAAGTTATACCTGGCGAATCATGTGTCACCCAACATAGACTTTTTGTGGCTGACCTGGTTGTCAAACTGTCAAAACATAAGTCTAAACAAATGCCTCGGAGAATCAAAACGTTGAAGCTGAAAAGCAATATTCATCGAGAAAAATTTCAACAGATCGTCGCAACACAGTTAGACCACCAATCGCAAGCCAGTACAGATTGGAGTACATACAAAACCGTTTTGATGAACGCTGCAACTACAGTTTGTGGGAAAACAGGTACAAAACGTCAGCATGAACGTGACACTTGGTGGTGGAATAACAGTGTACAAAATGCAATAGCTGAAAATAAAGGTGCATACAAGCAATGGCAAAAATCAAAGTCTGTAGATGACCATAAAATTTTCCGTGAGAAGAACAACTATGCAAGACGTCAAGTTGCACTGGCACGGACAGATCAGTGCAGAGAGTGGCTCACTAAAAGCAAAGGTGAACAAATGAAATCTTTGTATCGTATAGCAAAACAAGCAAAGCGTACGAAAAAAGACATAGTTGGTGCCTCATGTATAAAAAATGACAAAAATGAGATGGTTCTTGAACGAGATGAGATCAAGCTACAGTGGTGAGAATACTTCAACCGTCTGTTAAACGAAACAAATCCAATCAATGTCAACTTTGACGCTTCACCCATCGAAGTTCCGATTCCAGACATCACTGTAGAGGAGCTTACAGAAGCTCTGAAAGCTATGAAGGATGGAAAGGTAGCACAACGGTTGGAAACACAGATGCATTTGACATCGGCGTTGGAGTTCACCAAGGCTCGATTCTCAGTCTACTGTTATTTTTAACTGTGATGGAAGAAATCACAAAACCGATACGCACTGGTGACATTTGGAATCTAGTATATGCTGATGTTATCGTTTTAACAGCCACGTCTGAGCAGAATGCAGCACAGATGTTTGAAGATTGGAACACCAGACTCGCCGATCATGGATTCAAAGTCAACATCAGCAAAACCAAAGCAAGGAACACTGGTGAACCCATCCAATCCACAGCTACTAGACGATGGCCCTGTTCAGTTTGTGAAGCTGGTGTAGGTAACAATTCAATCAAGTGTCAGCAGTGTAACCAGTGGTGTCACAAACGTTGTTCAAAAGTAATTGGTTCTTTATCTAAAGTGTCCAATTTTGTTTGTCCTGCTTGCATTAATCCACAACAACAAATTCGAAATAGCACTGTTTTTTAAGCCATTAATGTAGAGAAAGTCACATCGTTTCAATATCTAGGGGATGTTCTGGATTGTACTGGAACAGCTGAAGCTGCCGTTCGAGCACGCATAAGTGCAGACTGGAATAAATGGCATCTCCTTGCCTCTATATTGATGCGGCGTGACATCCCACTACCACTACGATCAAGACTTTATAAATCTGTGATACGTCAGGTGTTGTTATATGGTGCAGAAACATGGCCAATGACAACCAAACTGGAACAACAACTTCAACGAACCGACATGAAAATGCTCCGATGGATGCAACGAATTAGTCTGAAGGACCACATCAAATCTACCAAAATCCTGCGTCGTCTAGAATATCCTTTTCGACTTGTGATGGAAATGTATACAAATACTTAGCACAACGGCTGGAAGCACAGATGCATTTGACATCGGCGTTCGAGTTCAGTTTGTAAAGTTGGTGTTGGTAACAAATCAATCAAGTGTCAGCAATGAAACCAGTGGTGTCACAAAAGTTGTTCAAATATAATTGGTACTTTATCTAAAGTGTCCAATTTTTTTTGTCCTGCTTGCATCAATCCACAACAATAAATTCGTAATAGCAATGTTTTTGAAGCCATTAAGGTAGAGAAAGTCACATCGTTTCAATATCTAGGGGATGTTTTAGATTGTACTGGAACAGCTGAAACGGCCGTTAGAGCACGCATACGTGCAGCCTGGAATAAATGGCATCTCCTTGCCTCTATATTGATGCGGTGTGACATCCCACTACCACTATGATCAAGACTTTATAAATCTGTGATACGTCCGGTGTTGTTACATGGTGCAGAAACATGGCCAATGACAACCAAAATGGAACAACAACTTCAACGAACCGACATGAAAATGCTCCGATGGATGCAACGAATTAGTCTGAAGGACTACATCAAATCTACCGAAATCCTGCGTCGTGCTGGTTTAGATGTTTTCCACGTCAAATCAGCATTTCTTCCTATGATGTCAAACTGACGAATGCAGTCTTTTATCAGTTCTGTTGCAGACGCCATGTCAATTGATATACCCTGCACTGCTTTGGATACAGGACCAATAATATTATAAACCATTTTTAAAATTTTCATGCTAATTTTCACACGGATGTTTTTCATTCTTTTACGAAGTCCAAGTGCAACAGTAACTGTTTCACTGTCACTCAATGATGATTCAGCCAACTCGTATAGACTTGCTAATATTTCTGAATATCTTTTCATCATCGTTTCTACGGCTGATTCTGTGCTGTTCCAGCGAGTGGTTTGAACACGCTTTAATTGCAATTTTTTATTTCATTACAGCATTTCATAACGTCATTCATCACTAAATTTAACCTGTGTGCATTGCATCAAATATAAATTGCTTTTTTACACTCCTTTTGAATAAGAGTAGCCAATCCAGCATACCGACCTCGCATGTTACCTGCACCATCATAGCATTGACCTATCACCCATGACATATTAAAATTCAATTTAGTCAGAATATCAATAACTTTTCCTTTGAGTATCTTGCCCGATGTTTCTCCACAAGTAAAGACTTCCAACAATCTTTCAACTGGATGCAAATCTCCCTTACTATTTATTTCTATATATCTCAGCAAAAGAACATTTGCTTCCTTTTTACTAAAATCTTGTGTGCTTTCAAAAATAAGACATGCCTTTTGTTGCTCTGCAATATTTGACACAATTTTCTCAACAATCATTCGTTTCAACTCAAATATTGCTGGAACTTAAAAAATTAATTGCCATTTTCTTTCTTAATCTATGTGATTCATCAACTTTCATCAGATATGCAGCAGCACTTGAATCCCGTTTAAATATTGTTCGAAAAAGATTTATAAACTTTCTATTATTAAATGTTTTTCCACGAAAAGCTATTATTTCTTCACTTAGGTACTTAACACAATCTAAAATGCATACCATAACTTTTCTATTTTCTTGAATTATATCTTTTCTATTTCTCTCGATGAAGACATCTACGGCCAATCCTCTTTTCTAATTTATTTTTGCAATATCAGCTTCGCGATGCTCTGCACTTACTTCATGACAAATGATATCCCGCAAACCATTATGCCAATTATTAAAACCTGATGTTGTCCATACAACTGAACCTTTTGGGCCGGAAAACATAATACAAGTAATACAGTAAATTTTGTCAGTTTGTTTGCTGTAAGACAACCATTGTCTCTTACATTTTGAGCCATCTGGCATTACACATTCAAACCATTCTTTTTGGAAACTGCAACCATCAGTAACAGGATAGGAATAGTCATTTGGTTGATATACACCAAGTGCCAGGCATGTTGTTATTTCATGCCTTTTCAATATTCGTCCACAAAACTGAGCTGCATCATTTTTGTCTAAAGCTAAGTTTAGATTTTCACAATAATTAAATTTATTTTCAATATTTTTTTCAACTAAACTATGAGCATTCAAGTTGGAATTGTTAGATTGAATCAAATCACAAACGTTGCTGTTGGATTCAGCTGCCTCTGTTGGCAAATATTTTTTAGCAACAACATCACCAATATCATCATTTGATTTTCTCATATCATTATTACCGCCTGCTGGCATTAAACTTGTAGATGGTGAGTTAGTTTGGCTTGAGCTTTGTGGTTTCCATTTACCATAGATAGATGTCTTTTACTGAAACAATGTCTTTTTTTATGTCTTCACATCCGTAATAAAGATATTTGAATGGGTGTAAGAATTAAATGAAAAGAGACAACACAAATAAACGAAGCTTTCAAATTATTTTTCAAAATCTGTTAAGTTTAGTTTAGTTAGATTTAGAGAATAACCTTGCATGCATATATTCATGATCTTTTCTGCAATGCAAACTCCACTTATCTTGGCGAATGATCTTGCGACAACCGGACTGCAAACATTTGTACTTAAAAAAAAATTTCTGATCTCGAGGCATTGTTTTAAAAAAATTATTAATCCGGAATAAAAATTTAAATAAAACTAAAGTGACGCAAAATTGAATTCAAATATTCAATATTAATTTAATGTTAATCAGAATAGACGAGAATATTTGGCTCCGCCCATGAAACTAAAAGTGATTTCGATGTAAACTCGTTGAAAATTTAAAACAGACGAGAATAATTGGCTCCGCCCATAAAATTAACTAAAAGTGATTTTGACGTAAAAAAGAAGAGAACTCCCTTGTTCAGAAGCAAAAAACAAGAATCCACCCAAATTACAAAACCACCAAAAAAACGTGCCGCCATCACGCTAAACGTAAACGAATTGTTGGCATTAATCTATTTAAAGTTAGTTTTTTCAATTTTCCTTATTAGAATTTTTTGAAAATCGTTCAATTTATTGAAAATAGAATTATCCAAGTTCATCATGAAAATTTAATGAAACTGTTCTCATCAAAATTCATCTTGCAGGCCTTATTTCGATTTTTCATAAATCATCTTCAGTGCAAGTTGGTTTATATAGTTTTTTAAACAGAACAAAGTTCATTAAACAAAAAAAAATTTCTTTAACAAAGTTCGTTGGTAAAGTTAATAGTTGGTGTCGTATTTTTCATCCTTCTTGTTGTCATTTCTACAATTTGCCACGAAACCTACCTAGCTTCATCACGTGAATACAAACGCCAGAAGTATAAAAACTTGAAATTAAACTTAAATTCAGTCTATAATAACTGTTCGTTAATTATTAATTCATTTCAAATATAACCTATGGGTTTTTATAACAATTTTAATCTAATTTTGTTTAAAATATCTAGCTTCATCACGTGAATACAAACGCCAGAAGTATAAAAACTTGAAATTAAACTTAAATTCAGTCTATAATAACTGTTCGTTAATTATTAATTTATTTCAAATATAACCTATGGGTTTTTATAACAGTTTTAATCTAATTTTGTTTAAAATATTATGGCCGAAATCTTTTGGTGAAAAACTGATTAACGCGGTAATTCGCTCGCCATATAGCATATATTGTGACAGAAACACTACTTAACCGATTTTAAATATATTTTTTTACTCTCAAGCATTTGTTGATCAAAGAGCATGAGAGGATCGTGCATTATCTTCTACATCTTATTTATTTATACTTTGATATATAATTAATAACTTGAAATTAAACTTAAATTCAATCTATAATAACTGTTCGTTAATTATTAATTCATTTCAAATATAACCTATGGGTTTTTATAACAATTTTAATCTAATTTTGTTTAAAATATCTAGCTTCATCACGTGAATACAAACGCCAGAAGTATAAAAACTTGAAATTAAACTTAAATTCAGTCTATAATAACTGTTCGTTAATTATTAATTTATTTCAAATATAACCTATGGGTTTTTATAACAGTTTTAATCTAATTTTGTTTAAAATATTATGGCCGAAATCTTTTGATGAAAAACTGATTAACGCGGTAATTCGCTCGCCATATAGCATATATTGTGACAGAAACACTACTTAACCGATTTTAAATATATTTTTTTACTCTCAAGCATTTGTTGATCAAAGAGCATGAGAGGATCGTGCATTATCTTCTACATCTTATTTATTTATACTTTGATATATAATTAATAATTTTCGATTGATTTCATTTGAATTTTAAACCTTGAAACCTCTCTGGGAAACCAGTCTTTAAATCTTTATATAACCTCTGCAGTAAATTTTTAGCATAGATTCAATATCTCTTTACAATCCTCTGTGGTTTACAATCCTAAAGATTACAAATATAGCAAAGATAACGATAATTAAAAAAACAAATATAGCACAATTTGATCATTCCAGCGGTTATTTTCAGGAGATTAAGTAATACCTACATAAATTTAGTAAACATATACCAGCTTTATTCACCATATCAGCGCCATACGGAATACTGGCAGATGAAATTTAACATAAATAAATGCTCCGTCATTCACATGGAAATAAAAAACAAACAAAATGTATTAAAATTTGGAGACATATCTCTGAAGGTTTTATCGGAAGAAAGGGACCTTGGAATAATTATAGACAAAAGTGGAGAACTTAACACGCAAGGTGTAGAAGCAGCAAAAAGAGCAAACAATACGCTTGGCTGGCACGATAAAAAAGACAATCGTTAAAAAAGATAAATCAATATAAAAAATATATGTTAAATCTATATAAAACGTTAGTGCATATATGCATGGAGTCCTCACTGGCAAAAAGTTCAGACGGGCAAAAAAGTTCAACGTTCAAAAAGTTGGAAAAAGTTCAGACGGGCAACCAGGATAATTAACAAATTGTGAAAGACTTACATATATCGGAAAGATTGAAGAGATGTGGACTGACAACTTTGGATAAACGTAGGACTAGAGATCTTATTCGGGCGTACAAAATCATAACAGATAAAGATGAAATAGATTCATCCCTATCCTTCCAATTTATAGAAAATAGAAACGCAAGAGGGCACCAGTACAAACTTTTCAAAGAAAGGGTAGGTACAATAAAAAAAGATTTTTCCGTTCGAAGGTTATTGAACATTGGAATAAGCTGGACGATAAAACTGTGACAGCTTTTACAACACAGGAGTTTAAAGTCAGACTTGGATGATTGGGATTTTAAATCCATATAATTAGTCAAAATCGATCCAGTGGTTCTCACACAGAAATATCTACAGAACCACAATAATCCTTGTTATGTTATGTTTTTTATGTTATGTTTTTTTATGTTATGTTGTGTTTTTACATTACGTTACATTATGTCATGTTAAGCCAAATTATTTCTTCGACAAAATCCGCAAACAATAAAATTCGGCGGATAGCCGGCTGAGACGAAAAATAAAAATTCCGACTGGAAAAAATTTATTTGGACTGATGTTCAGCTAAGCAAATATTTTATATAAAGCAATTCATAAACATTTGCACACAAATTTGGACCAAAACAAGAAAAAAATTGACAACCCATGACAAAATCAATGATTAATTATAAAAAAATTCTCAAGGAAAATTTGTTTTATTAATAATTATTTATTTTATAAAACCAAATTCTCTGAACCAAAGGCTGTTTTAATTGTTAATGTTAATAATTTTTCACAAAAAAAAAATCGGAAATTGTCGTGAATAAAACTTATTTTGTTCAGTTTTCAGTTCTTAGTTGTGTCCGGCGTGATTTCATATTCAAATTCGTAGTTGAAAACATATATTCAACTGGAGCTGATGATGAAGATGCAGACAAATAAATATATGCTAGTTAGTTCAAATAAGAAAAACGAGACAAGTTGAAGCGCCAAAAACACAATCATTGCTTGTTCAATGAGATGATAAATGATCAAAAATTTTTTGAGCAATTTGACTATCATTTTCATCAGAAGTGTTCTGTACATCAATCTCATTTAACACCATCACCTTCATTTTTTACTCATTTGTAGAGGATCTTTATAATCTTGTAATATTTGACTTTATCATCAAATTTTGATTGTTCTAATCATTCTTAGATACTAATAATATTTCAGCATATTTAGCTTTTTTTTCTGGTCTCATATAACCTTTGTTCTAATACAGTCTGTTAATTTCGTGCCTAAAAATTATTATAGACATGTTCCAAACATTTTTCCAGATTTTCAGCAACAAATTTATATACACATGCGCATTTTAATTCGATATTTTTGGATTTTGGAGTATGCATACGTGCCAACATTTGGATTTTCAAAAGCGGGACAAACACACACACGCACGCACACACACACACATACACATATATTTATTTATTTATAGTTAATAAAAAATATCACCGCCTTTTCCACATTGTTGAGTTTGTAACTGAGTTTTTCAATTTTTCGAACAATTACTTTATCGATATTATTCAATTTATTCAAATTAATCATAAAATTTCGTACGATAACAACTATACATACAAAACACCAACCAGCCAAATCACAATGCAACAACACACCAAAACAACAACAATCGGTAAAAACAAACGTTCAATAGATGAAACCAAGCCCGGCACACCATCTACCATAACGAACAACACCAGCATCACATCCAACTCTAATCCCGCAACCCCCAATGTCGACCTTGATTTCAGCTCCTTTATGGACAAAGACGATGATGATGATCAACTCTTCCAGTTCGACATGGACTCTATCGTCAACAACTCCACATCATACAGCACGGACATCAACAAGACATTCAACTCACACACATACAATCCAACATCATTACACCAACCTAACAACAAACGAACTAAAAAAGTCATTGGCTGTAAACGTCATATCCAAAAAACCGACGGGAACAAACACACAAAGAAGGGAAAAGCAAAAAACAAACACCATCCAAAACAGCAACAACAATCACATCAACGACATCCGACACAAAACAAACTCTACGACAACCCAGTAATTATTTAAACAGTAAACACAACATACATGAATACATACATACGCACCTACACTCAAACATACAACATCTTGAAAAAAATCTTCAATAACCATTAACAAACACAGAAACACAAAGCGTAAAATTAAGACCTCTCAACAATATCACACAACATCAATCCCCAACACAAACTACATACACGCACACGTACACACACATACACACAAACCCAAACATACCACATCTAGATAATAATCTCCATTTATCGGGAACCATCGAGACAAGACAGGACAACAACAACAAGACAACTACCAATCAACAAACTACGTCAAACATCCAGTACCAATTACTTCAACATCAACTCGGAAGCATGATGATAAACCCAGACCAAATAATATATAATACTCTTAAAAACTACTCTTTGTTACTCTACAAGCATTGGAAAAAGCATCAATCATATTTGGACACAAGCTGACGTCCCCAATGAATGGCATAATGCATTAGTATTGCCAATACCTAAACCTGGTAAATCAAAAACCAATCCCAAAAATTATCTCATAACAAATACCCCCTGTAAAGTCTTTAAAAAATAATATTAAATAGGTTGCAATTCCATCTAAATATAAATATCACAATAACAAATATTCAATCAATCAATCAATCAATCAATCAATCTTCGTTTTGCGTCCAGAGACCCGGTTTCCCGAAGTAGGACGTTGTTTTCTTTGCCATCAACTTTTTGTGCCAAATTAGACGATCAGTTGTATACATTTCATTTAAATTTAGAGCTTTCATATCTTGCTTGATTGTTTGCTACCAGGACTTCTTTGGACGGCCTTTTGGACGTGTGCCAGGTACTTCAACATCTGCAAGAGAAGTTATGGCACTGTTTCCACTTCGTTTGACATGACCAAACCACCGCAGACGGTGTTGCCGGCATTCGTCCTTTATATCATCTAAACCAGCACGACGCAGGATTTCGGTAGATTTGATGTGGTCCTTTAGACTAATTCGTTGCATCCATCGGAGCATTTTCATGTCGGTTCGTTGAAGTTGTTCCAGTTTGGTTGTCATTGGCCATGTTTCTGCACCATATAACAACACCGGACGTATCACAGATTTATAAAGTCTTGATCGTAGTGGTAGTGGGATGTCACGCCGCATCAATATAGAGGCAAGGAGATGCCATTTATTGTTTCAAATGAATAAATAAAATGTGAAAACTTAATTAGAAATGAAACATGATAGAAGTATGTTAAAGTATGTTAAAATATTTTGAAAATAATGGTTTCATAGATAAAAAAATAAATGAAATATAAAATAATGAAAATGATAGAGTGACGGGTTTTATGAAAACATAATGACCAAATAAAAAATACAGATTTTACCAATAGATAGCAAAAGAATGTTATATATATATATATATATATATATATATATATATATATGAAACAAATATAATTACTAAGTAAATCAAACAATTCAAAATTTACAAATGGTTGATAAATCTTTTCATTGATAAATGATTTTATTGTTCCTTGAAATTTATTAACTTATGAAATTTAGAACGGATCTTTATTTGATTTGTGGTTTTTGCGAAATGAAATGAACGTACATTTGTATATGTTTTTGCAATAAGTCTAAGTAAACAAAAATAATGATTATTTAATCCATTAAATGTATCTGTTATATGTTCTTTGAGATTTAATAAATCTTCATTGGCCAACCTTTTAAAAACATTTGAAACTACCAATTTAGTATTCATTTCATGTTGCTCGGTTTTCATTTTTAATTGCCTCTTTGTTACATGACAAATCTGTTTATTAAATGTTAGGAATAGTTTATTAATAGTCTGTTATTGGCAATGTTGTTAATGATTGTTAATGCATTGTTCTCTTAATATCATTCTTTGGCAGTCTGAATTTAAATTAAACTTAATTAATATCAGCACAAATTATTTACACAACTTTGAGTTAACATTACCATTTAATGCATTTATAATGTTACTAATATTATTTATTAGTATTATATTATATTATTATATATAATTGTTTGCTAATTATCATAAATATATTGTAGTGTTATACTTTATAGCTATAGTATAGTATATAGTATAGTCTAAATTAAAGAAACCTGTGTAAAGTAACTTTTTCATCTAAATAAGATGAGTTGCATTTTGTAAGTAATGGAACACACAGGCATTTTGATTCGATTGAGAATCTGTGTCTGTCAAATCAAATACTAAGCAAATATTTTTTAATTAAAAATATATTATTGTTTTTAATATTATTTTGACAAGTTAAGAATTAAGATTCTCTAATAGTTTAATCTCAATGTCATGTGTACTTATGTATGTGTATAATCGTATATGTATGTATGTATGTAGTAGGAATGTAAAATGTATAAAACGAAATGTATAAATGCAGAAAATTATACTAATCCCTCTTCTTTTCAAATGTATTAAATATAGTATATAAAATGCAATACGAAATCGAATTTAAAACAGCAAACTTTGCAAGCGATAATTTCAGATCAGACGATTAATCAAAGACGCTGAAGAAGACAACGACAATGCTTGATCCATAGAACAAAAAACAATTTTTGTAATAAATTAATTTTTATGCCATATCCATTATATCCATGTCCTTGCCTGATAATCTAGTTGACATTCTGAAAATAAAAGAAAATATCATTTCAATGCAGGGGAGGATTTAGAAGGGGGGGGGGGTCGGGAGACCATGGCTCCCCCGTTATCATTAGTTCAATTCAAAACATCGTTAAATAATTAAAAAAAATTTGAGATCGACTCTTTTTAACAATAAAAAATAACGCTGATTTATTATATAAATTTGATACAAGTTTATTTCAGAATATAATTCATATTTTAAACTTAAATAGTGTTTTGCGGAACAAAATAAAAATAATTTATGTTTTCTTAGTGTATTTTTTTATTGAAAACTAACATCAACAAAAATTTAATCAAAAAATATTATAGTCTTTACTTATTTAGACTTTTCATAATTTTATGTTTTGTTTGCAGTTCACATTTTATTCCATTTACGATTTGGCGCGTCTTATATTATTTTTTGTGTTTCATAAAATCAGTTTGCATTTGAATTTGTTTTAAGATTTAAAAAAAATGTCTTTTAAAAAAAGTAGTATTTTAAACTTTTTTTAACCGACTCTGGCAAAAAACAGAAGCAGTGCGATGATCTCAATACAGTTGAGGCCGTTAATGGTAATACCTAGATATTTCAATAAGTGCATATGAAATAATTTTGTATTTTCAACTAAAAAAATAAGAAATAAGCTGAATAATAAAAACATTTTTGGGTTAGGGTTAATGCATACTAGTCATTACCCGACTAAACTTGAATTAAGTTTGTATTGTTGAACACTATTCAGGTTTGGTAAGAAAATTAAAAAATTTAATCTCAATTTTTTTTTTCATTATAGAATCTGATGTCTTTGAAGAAGGCCTTTTATTAAATTTAAACGATGACATTACTGATGTTTCAGACAAAACTGGTTATTCATGTCAGAGTTTTTCAAAGAAAACAATACCTTTAGATATTGGACAATATGCAACTGCAGAAATCCCAAGCATTTTGAATAATTTAAGATATGATCTTTTGAAAAATCCATGGAAACCTGACAAGAATTATAAATTTTCATTTGTGCTGGAAGGTAAAAGAAAATGGTTTTTTAAATTCCATTGGTTTCAAGAATTTTTCTGGCTGTCTTATTCTGATTTGAAAAAGGAGCATTCTGTAAGTTTTGTGTACTTTATGCTAGTCGACATCCATCATGTGGCTCAGTCGGAATATTTGTTATATCACCTTTAAAAAGTTATAAATCAGCTTTAGATCAATATCGCTGTCATCAAGCGACATCTTTTCATAGAGAGGCTACAGAAAAATCAGAAATGTTTCTGAGTTTGATTAAATATAAAACTAATGTTTTAATGTTATTAAACTCCGCTCTTTCCACAAAAATAGAGCAAAACAGAAAATTGCTTAACACTATTATTGAAACTATTAAACTTTGTGAAAGACAGAATTTTGCTTTGCGTGGACACCGTGATGACGGTGCATTAGATCTCAAATCTGATAACAATCACGGGAATTTCAGAGCGCTATTAAAATACAGTACTGAATGTACAAGATCCGCCACTGAATGTATATGTATTATACTTATTATACATTATTATATATATATATATATTATATACATTATATATTATACATTCAGTGGCGGATCTTGGGGTAAGGCCAGAGAGACCATCACCCAGTTGTGAGCAGTATATTTATTAAAAGAACTCAGCTTTTGCATGAAAAACACCATTTTATATCAAAAAAAGGTCGCCAGCCTACTTTTGGCAACGCTACCACAAATCTTGGCTCCCTGTCCAAATTTGAAAAAAATTAAACTTTTAAATATTTTTTAAATTTTGGCCCCCCCCCCCGTCAAAGTTGTCTAGATCCGCTACTGTTTTAATGATAGAATACCTAAAAGAGATTAATTACTATGATATGATATAAATTTCACTGAAACAACTCCTGAAATCAGGCAGTCGAAAGGGATTTCTTGATTGGGCTGTGTCGATGCATTGGTCTAGAATGAGGATTTAGCCAATTAACTTTTAACACCAAGAAGCTTAGGTATATAAATTACTTGCAAAACTGGTTGAATGACTGCAGAACTTTTTCTGCCTGTGATGGAGCATTTCATAAAACACTCTTACAGTTCCTTGGAAAATCCTTTGTTGCTCATCTTTGACAACCATGAAAGTCTCTTCCAGTTATCGACTTAGCAAAAGTTGGCTGCTAATTTTGTATAATTAATTTAATTTTATATGTTTCTGTTTAATCATTGTTTTAATGCTAATGTTAAATGTAAAGATAAAAGAAAACATTTTTATTGACTTTAGTAATTATATTTCATAGGAACACGGTGCTGTAGTTCTTACAATACCTTCACACTTACATCTCATCAGGTACAACCATTGGATGTTTCTGTGTACTCTTCATTTTCTAAATTTTACAATGATGCTATAAACTCATGGTTAGTGAGAAATCATGGTGAATCAGCTAGTATTTATGAAGTTGCAGAGTTTGTGGGATACGCACACCGGAAATCTGTAACTCCGTCAACATTAGTTCCTTCCTTGACCTGTATGTGGGATATATTTTAAAATAAAAAAATTTCTCCATTTTGCTGTATTTTGCATTTTTTCATCTCAACGTACCCAACCCTCCCCTAAAAATTTCTCTTGATTGAGGCTCGAAAATTCTTCGGGTTGTGTCGAGAATCTATTGTTACCAAATACTATGTTGAAGGCTCAAACGCCTATGATGTGGTTTTTTTACTCGCTCGGACAGTAACAATAATAATAACTCAGACAAAGAAAAATATAAACTATTCTGGAATGGTCAAAAGACGGCCAAAAATGGTGTTGGAATTTTTGTCAAAGAACCGCTAGCTCAAGAAGTACTGGATGGATATTAAAAGAATTAATCCACGTCTCATGTGGATCCAGCTTTGCCTAGAAAAACAAACAATGATTATTTTTTCTGCATACGCACCACAGACAGGCGAATCAGAAGAGATGAAAAATGACTTCTAGGCTGCGTTCTCTGACACCATCTCAACAATACCAAAATCTGAAACAATCCTGATTGGAGGCGATTTCAATGGCCTCGTTGAAAAGAAAACAGATGGTTTTAACAACGTACATGGCACTTTTGGAGAACGGAATGAAGATGGCAACCGCATCCTTGAGTTTGCTGAAAGTCACGGATTTTGTTTACTGAACACATATTTTAGAAAGAGGTTGGACCATCAGCTACGCAAATTGATTTCTTCGCTGTCAAGCAACAACACCAAAGGCTATTCAAAAATGTCAAAGTTATACTTGGCGAATCATGTGTCGCCCAACATAGACTTTTTGTGGCAGACCTGGTTGTCAAACTGTCAAAACATAAGTCTAAACAAATGCCTCGGAGAATCAAAACGTGGAAGCTGAAAAGCAATATCCATAGAGAAAAATTTCAACAGATTGTCGCAACAGAGTTAGAACACCAATCGCAAGCCAGTACAGATTGGAGTACATACATAACCGTTTTGATAAACGCTGCAACTACAGTTTGGGGGAAAACTGGTACAAAACGTCAGCATGAACGAGACACATGGTGGTGGAATGACAGTGTACAAATGCAATAGCTGAAAAGAAAGCTGCATACAAGCAATGGCAAAAATCAGTCTGTTGATGACCATAAAATTTTCCGTGAGAAGAACAACTATGCAAGACGTCAAGTCGCACTGGCTCGAACAGATCAGTGCAGAGAGTGGCTCACTAAAAGCAAAGGTGAACAAATGAAATCTCTTAATCGTATAGCAAAACAAGCAAAGCGTACGAAAAAATACATAGTTGGTGCCTCATGTATCATAAACGACAAAAATTAGATGGTTCTTCAACATTATGAAATCAAGATACAATGGAGAGAAGACTTCAACCGTCTGTTAAATGAAACAAAACCCATCAATGTCAACTTTGACACTCCACCCATAGAAGGCCCGATTTCAGACATCACTGTAGAGGAGCTTACAGAAGCTCCGAAAGCCATGAAGGATGGAAAGGCAGCAGGGCCCACTGGATTCACAAATGATATTATCAAAGCATCTGGTACTGCAGGTATCCAAAAGTTACCACAACTTTGCCGTGAAGTGTGGAGAAATTTCTCATTGCCGACTGAATGGAACTATAGCATGACAGTTCCGCTAAACAAAGACAAAGGTGATCCATTGAACTGTTAGAACACTCCCTGAAAATTGTTGAGAAAATCATTGAGAGAAAATTAACGTCGTGCATTACAATCGGAAATTATCAATTTGGTTTCCAAGCGGGGAAATCAACAAATGATGCAATTCACATCCTTCGGCAACTGCAAGAAAAGTACCTCGCAAAGCATCAACAACTATCACACATTTTTGTACACATTGAAAAAGCATTTGATCGAGTTCTCCGTGAAGCAATCAGGTGGAGTCTACGTCGACAACTCATTCCAAAATATCTTGTTCGACTTGTGATGGAAATGTATACGAATACTAAGACTCTCGTCAGCACAATTGTTGGAAACACAGATGCATTTGACATGAGCGTTTGAGTTCACCAAGGCTCGATTCTCAGTTCACTGTTATTTATAACTGTGATGGAAGAAATCACAAAACCGATACGCACTGGTGACATTTGGAATCTAGTATATACTGATGATATCGTTTTAACAGCCACGTCTGAGCAGAATGCAGAACAGATGTTGGAAGTTTGGAATACCAGACTCGCAAATCATGGATTCAAAGTCAACATCAGCTAAACCAAAACAATGAACATTGGTGAACCCATCCAATCCACAGCTACTGGACGATGGCCCTGTTCAGTTTGTGAAGCTGGTGTAGGTAACAATTCAATCAAGTGTCAGCAGTGTAACTAGTGGTGTCACAAACGTTCAAAAATAATTGGTACTTTATCTAAAGTGTCCAATTTCGTTTGTCTTGCTTGCATCAATCCACAGCAACAAATTCGAAATAGCAATGTTTTGAAGCCATTAAGGTAGAGAAAGTCACATCTTTTCAATATCTAGGGGATATTCTAGATTGTACTGGAACAGCTGAAGCTGCCGTTCGAGCTCGCATAAGTGCAGCCTGGAATAAATGGCATCTCCTTGCCTCTATATTGATGCGGCGTGACATTCCACTACCACTACGATCAAAACTTTATAAATCTGTGATACGTCCCGTGTTGTTAATATGGTGCAGAAACATGGCCAATGACAACCAAACTAGAACAACAACTTCAACCAACCGACATGAAAATGCTCCAATGGATGCAACGAATTAGTCTGAAGGACCACATCAACTCTACCGAAATCCTGCGTCGTGCTGGTTTAAATGATATAAACGACGAATGCCGGCGGTGGTTTGGTCATGTCAAACGAAGTGGAAACAGTGCCATAACTTCTTTTGCAGATGTTGAAGTACCTGGCACACGTCCCAAAGGCCGTCCAAAGAAGTCCTGGTCGCAAACAATCGAGCAAGATATGAAAGCTCTAAATTCAAATGAAATGGATACAAATGATCGTTTAATTTGGCGCAAAAAGTTGATGGCAAAAAAAACAACGTCCTACCTCGTGAAACTTGGTCCCTGGACGCTAAACGGAGATTGATTGATTGTACGGTTCGCTAGGGGTGTGTTGAGAATCTGCTTTGGCTAAATACTATAGTAAAAACTCTAATATCTTCGGGAGGATATGTGCAGTTTTGCATTTCTCTCGAGGTGCATCGGGAATCTACTGTGGCTAATTACCATGGTGGAAGCTCGTGTGCCGCTAAGAGAGAATCAGACCACTTTATCCTTAATCTTTATATTCTTCTCAAATTTGTGTCGAATGCCGTCTGTGGGTGGCCTCTATGGTGAAAGCTCATGCGACATACCAGAAACTTAAATAGTCAAAACTTTATTGAAGTAGAGTGAATGTACTGGAGTGATGGTTGTTGGTTTGTGGGGCATACTTCGATTCCGAATGAATCATCATCAGTGCTTTCTGCTGTTTATATAGGAAAATATTGACTTTGTCAATATTTATATTTATATTTTCCTTTATAAACAGCAGAAAGCACTGATGATGATTCATTCGGAATCGAAATATGGCCTTATTTGCAGCATGAATTCGGAAAATAAGTTTATTTTGAATTTTAATAAAATAAACGTTCACCAAAAAACTTTAGTGAAAAAAATTGAAAAAACGAAATACAAACATATTAACGCCAAACATTCGGTAGAATTTATAGAATATTGTAAGAATTATGGTCTATTACCAACATATATATATATATATATATATATATATATATTTATGTCTTTATGTCGAGATTTTTGTCTTAATTGAGAACAACTTTTTTTACATGAATTCAATTGTTTTGTTTAACTTAATAAATTTTGATGATCACTTTTGTTCTAAGTAATTTCTGCTCATTTTTAGTTTAATTTAACTTGTTTTCATTGGCTAGATATACGATATTATGTAATATAAATGTAATAATTTACATAATTCGTTTAATTCTCATTTAATTTAATTAAATTTCTTATATTTCATTGGTTTTAGGCTCTGATGATGGCTACTTAGCCGAAACAACGTTGTCACCTTCTAATATGTCACAATTTCACAATAAATATGAATGTCAAAAACTACGCTGTGTTGAGTCCATAATAAAAAAGTTGATAAATGCAAAATGGGCAAATAAATTTAACATATATATATATATATATATATATATATATATATATATATATAAACATGTTCGGTTGAAGATTACACCCCATTTTGCAGTTAGAAGTTTTTTTAATAAAATTTCAACAACACGAAGCTGTTTTGTTTCAACTTTATTAAACTGTGAAGTTTGACTGACGGCCGTTTCGGCTAATGCCATTGTCGGAGCCTAGAT
>NW_008704475.1:1115586-1117316 GCF_000326865.2 Helobdella robusta | reverse complement strand
GTCGTGCATCCTGAGTATCAATCTTATGAAAAACTCCTTTTGTAGCACCTATTTCCCCACTCGCACAGCTAAATCTGTCTGAGAAACTTTTAAGTATTTGAATCAACTCTTCTCTTGCTTTCTTAGAAATATCTTTTACTAATCCATCAACCATACCTGTAACTTCTGTTAGATTTTCATATGCTAGACGATCAACTGATTCCTTTGCTTCCACAGCCGATGATAAATCTGGCAATCGCGTTCCCCGGTTTATCACCCCCGGCTGATCGTTGACATTCATGATCCTAACACACTGTCTTTCATATTTTATAGGTAGTAACGTTCTAGCTACATATACACCCGATTCTATTTGCCTGTTTTCCGAACACATAAATCCGGTCGATTCCAACTTGGACGGCTGGCGAACAATCATCTTTGCTGGCACGTCTAATTCAGACCGCGCAGGGATGCGCACTTCTGTGTGAGCTTCAATACGACAAAGCTTCCTGCATGAAAAATGTTTAATAACTAATTTCATCGTTCTATTTTTGTTACCCACGGCGATTTTTCCTTCGCCAAACTTCCACGAGATATGATTGTTCCTGAGCCAATCTAAACCTAAAACAATTTCTGAAACATGATCAGACACCAACACTAACGCTGATTTGGAATAATCATCAACTTTAATTTGCAACTTCATTTCTCCTTTGACTGGAATTTCTGTGTTGTTGACAGCTTTCAATCTCTTTTTCGTCGGTCTGATCTTTGTGACATCAACCATAGACGTTGGAACAATGGATACACTACTGCCACTATCAAGTAAACCTAATCTTCTTTTGCCATTAATTGTGATTGGCAGATACAAGACACGATCGTTACTTTCAATTGACTTGTTCACGTGATCCACTGTGCTGCTTGTCATTCTTTTTTGCGGGCACTCCCTCACAAAATGACCTGTCTTTCCACATTTGTAACAACCTTTGAAATTCACTTGACTATAAGTTTGGGATTTGCAGGTCTCATTCTTCTCTGGACATTTGACTGCAAGATGACCTGGCTTCTTACAATTAAAACAAATTTTCTCTCGCTCAACTCGGGATACAGTTGGCTGCACTCTTTTATTTCTGAGTTCTTCAAATGACTTTTGAAGAAACGCAATCTGTCGTACCATTGACTCCATGTTTTCTGCCCCTGCTTGAAAATCTTTAACCTGCGGGTCAAACCTGTGAGATGAATCTACCACCATCTTTGAAACTTCAAGACGCTGTGCGAATCTAAGAGCATCGTCAATGTTCTTTGGTTCTTTTTCCCTAACCTTTAATTCTAATTCAGCATTATCGAGGGCTGACAAGAAAAAGTCCCTAGCTAGATGTGTAGCTAATCTTGACTGCTCTCCTGGATAGGCTAATGACATGAGTCTTTTAGTAACCATTGACAACTCTCGTAACGACTCACCAGGTTTTCGACGAAGAATCTGTAATTCGTACCTGTATGACTCTTCATGACCTCTTGTTCCAAAACGATCTTCTAGCTTAGATACCAGCTTTTGGTAACCTAAACCTGTTAAATCCCAGAGAACCTGTGAAGCTTCACCTGTTAACGAACATGACAAATACGCTTCCATGTCTACGAGATTCCAATTATTGTACCTGGCACATATCTCANACTTTTTTAAGAAAGTTTTGAGACAGCCGGTGCCATGAAATCTGTCAGGTCGAAGCAATTCGCGACGACAAAAGTCGTTGTCACGC
>NW_008704475.1:1094957-1115210 GCF_000326865.2 Helobdella robusta | reverse complement strand
AAATGGCACCTGTCACCTAAAAAATTTGGAGAATCACCTTGGCTCCTGCTGTACCTAAAACCTGTTATGTTTGAAAAAGAGGCCCCACGTTGGGCGCCAATTGTAGATTTTCGCCGGGCGACATTCGAATTCCGCACCACGCGGTCCCGAACCGCGTCCGCATACGAATATCCACCCGAGCCTTCGCTTCGGCGGAGTCTTTCCTGGCCGGGATCCGCCACTCTACAATAGACCCTCTCAGGGTCTGAAAACACGGGCCGGGCGGAAGTTTGTTCGCGCCCTGCTTGTTGACTAGAGACGCCGACCTCGTCAACTATCAACAAGTCTTCTTCAACATCCATTATTTTAGGTAAAATAATTAAGTCGAGCCAAATATCAAGTGTACACTTCTTTTATTCAATAAAAGAAATAAAATAACAAACAAAATAATACAAATCAAACCTCTGTCCTTATTAAAACAAAACGATAAGTCCAAAATTAATCTATTAATAATACAACTGTCAAGCAAGAGACCAAAACCTAAAATTAAGATAACAAACGACCAGCCTCCCAATATCTTAACTCGCGGCCTTTTATATGTTTTTACCGCCCTATCTACATAATGCTTTCTATATCATAGAAAATTCTATACTCCTATCTATACTCTCTTCCTATACTCAGAAAAGCGATACAGCACAGCAGCGTCGCTTATATAGCATATCAAATAACAAAATATACATGCATAGAATGACTAGTAAAATATATAGATATGTATAGGCGGCACGCCTCAAAGACGCAATCATTATCATCACAATTTCACAAAATATACAGGCGGCATATTTCAATCGCGCAATCATTATCATCACCATACAGGCGGCATATCTCAATCGCGCAATCATTATCATCCCAATCGTCACAACTTCACATATATATATATATATATATATATATATCTTTATGCATAAGTATATGTGTATCTATGATTTTTTTTTTTTTTATAGAAATTAATTTTATTTTATTTTCAACTAGAGTGATTGCTAAACGCCTGGCAAAACATGTCAACAATCTAGATATCTTTCCAGAGGGTCAGTGTGGATTTAGAGCTGGACGCAGCACAACCGATATGGTGTTCGCTGCGAGGCAACTGCAAGAAAAATGTCGCGAGCAGCAACGGGGACTGTATATGGTTTTTGTTTACCTGACCAAAGCATTTGATTCGGTTGATAGGTCAGCACTCTGGCGCTGCTTGTCAAAAAAATGGTTGCCACTCTGTTTTGTTGCCGTTGTTCGTTCCTTCCATGAAGGTATGAAAGGGAGTGTGGTTGAAAATGGTGAACGGTCACAGGATTTTGATGTTACAAACGGAACCAAGCAAGGATGCGTTATGGCTTGATTGCTGTTCAACATCTACTTTTCATTGATGCTCCGAGTTGCTTTTCGTCACGGTAGTGAGGAGATACCAATCTGTTATCGTATGGATGGGGATGTTTTTAATATTAGATGATTTCAAGCCAAGTCCAAGACACCTATTTTTTGCTGATAATTGTTCACTGGTTGCACACACACAGGCCGAGATTCAGACGCTGTTCAACCGCTTTTATATAACAGCTAAGAGATTTGGACTTACAGTCAGTCTGAAGAAAACTGAGGCCTTGCATCAGAGCTACCCAGTTTCGTTGGGGGCAATGGCCTATGTGATGGCGGACGACTCGCGTCTCAATTCTGTTGATAGATTTTGTTATCTAGGCGGATATATCTCCAATAATGCAACTATCGATGATGATATTGCAGCAAGGCTTGCAAAAGCAGGTGCTGCTTTTGGTATGCTGACCGGACGTTTTTGGAAAGAGCACAGAATTACTCTGGCCACCAAAATTGCGGTATACAGAGCAGTTGTGCTTCCTTCACTGCTTTATGGTTGCGAAACCTAGACGTTCTACCGTCTCCACATTCGTAGGCTCGACCAGTTTCATATGAGATGTTTGCGCATGATTGCAGGTATCCGGTGGGAAGACAAGGTCCCAAACACAGTGGTTTTGGCAAAGTGCGGTATAATGGGTGTGGAATCGCTGCTGCTTCAAGCTCAGTTTCGTTGGATAGGGCACGTTATGCGTATGCCAGATACAAGAATCCCCAAGCAGGTCTTTTTTGGTCAGCTAGCGTCGGAAAATAGACTGGCAAGTGGCCCTGTACGCAGATACAAAGACAGTCTTAAAGAAAATATGAAAAATTGTTGTCTAGACCCCAAGGCTCTTTGTGTTGATGCTCTGCGACGCTCGGAATGGAGACGGCCCAAAGCGGCGATAGAACGGGTGTATGGATTTGTGATACTTGTGCACGGAAATGTTCGTCAAGAATAGGACTTTTTGCTCATTCTAGGACTTACCAATGGCCCAATTCGTCGATTCGACGATGTACTCCATATATATATATGTTTATGCATATGTATATGTGTATCTATGATTTGTTTTTTTTATAGAAATTAATTTTATTTTTTTTTAACTATGTGTAAGGTGGCTATACTTGATAGGTTACTTGTTAACTTTTTATGGTCATCCTGTCTTCTTTTTTCCTTTGTTTTGGAGACAAATAAATTGTATCGTAACGTATATATATTTTTTGTTCTTTATCTTTTTCAGTTTGGTTAATACTATTGTGGTTTAATTCAGACTAGTTATTTTATTTCGATCATATTATTTTCTGTTCAATCAATCAATCAATCAATTAGCTTATAAAGCGCTATTTCCGCGATGTTCAACAGCGCTCTTCAATGAATTTTGAAAACAGATGGGTCTTGAGATCCGCTCTGAACTTTGCAAGTGATGAAGAAGTAGTCAGAGAAGTAGGTAGAGAGTTCCAAAGAAAAGGACCAGAAAAAGCAAAAGCAGATTTGGCAAAAGAGTGTTTAACACGAGTTAAAAAAAAGCGAAAAGAAGAAGACAATCGTAAACCGGGGCGTTTAGGTTTAATTAATATATCTGATAAATACTTAGGAAATAATTTAGATTGAGACTTATACATGAACGTGCAAATTTTAAAAATTATTCTATATTTGATAGGTAGCCAGTGCAAGAGAACAAGATATGGAGATATATGAGAAAAGAAAGGGAAACGAGCAACTAGACGAGCAGCAGAGTTAAAAGCTTTACTTAAAGAATAGAGTATAGAGTCAGGAAGACCATAGTAGAGCGAGTTACAATAATCAATTCTAGATAAGACTAACGAAGAAACAAGAAGGAAAAGAGTAGGATCATAAAGAAAAGGCAAAAGTTTTTTATTCTACGTAGATGAAAGTAAGAGCTTCTAGCAACACTATTAATCTGAGAAGAGAGAGACATAGTAGAATCAAAGATAAAACCTAGACTACGAAACTTATGAGAGACATCAAGAGTTTTAGAATCAGGTAAGATAATAGGAGGAATAGTAATAGAGTGTTTAGATTTATTAAAACAAATTAATTCAAACTTAGAAGGATTAAGTTTAAGACACATAGAGTCAGACCAAGCGATAATTGAAGAAAGACATAGAGATAAATTATGAAGAACACTATTGAGATTAGATGGAGGAAAAGAAGTATAAATGTAAGAATCATCTGCATATATATAGTTAACTAGAGAAAGAAAAGTTATTAATAATACGAGGTAGTTCAGAAGTATAGAGTATAAAAAGAAGAGGGCCAAGGATAGAACCCTGAGGTACCCCGAAAGTAAGAGTAGAGGAGTTAGAAGTAGAATTATTGAGAACAACAGAAGAAAAACGATTACAGAGATAAGAAAAAAACCAAGATAGACAAGAATCAGTAATATTAAAAGAAAGATGCAGCAGTCTGTTATTGAAAGTTGGTTATATTTTGGTTATGATATTGTTGAGGGCATCGGAACTATAGTTCGCGCCTTTTTTTGAACTATTATGTATGTTATGTTATGTTGATTAATGCCAACAATTCGGTAGAATTTATACAATACTGTATAAAATATGGTCTCCTTCCAATATATATATATATATATATATATATATATATATATATATATTGTATTTTATTTTATTTTTATTAACAAATATTTTATCAAAATTATTGCAAATAGATCTATTTTAACGTTAAACGTCGTCGTCAGGTATTATTATAGTTTTAATATTATTAAAAATATATACAAATAAATTCGAAAATAGAAACATGTAATAATGAAAAATTTTAACAACAATAAATTTTTAGAGGATTTTTAAAATTTTTGGAGGATTATTGGATAATGAACACTAACAAATCGGTGGAATTTATTACATATTGTCAAGAATTCGGTCTTCTACCAGCATATATATATGTATATGTATTTATATATGTATATAATATTTATAAACATTTGCATTGTAAGAAGCTGATTTTATGATAATTGGCGTTAGTCGCTTAACGTTTGTTAGCATATGTGCTGCTAGCGTATTTTCTGCTAAGAAATAATTATCATATGGGCTTTAAAGGGTCATTAGCATATCACGTATATGTTTCATTAAGCTATCAGAACCCACCTTTAATACACCACCTCTTGCTTCCATACATACTCATAGACAAAAAATAAAGTAGTTTGAATTCATAATATTTCAAACGTCAAATTTTTTTTCCCCCAAGAAGGATTTTAATAGATTTTTTTTACATAATAATAACAGTTTATACTAGCAAATTTTGGTAAAATTTAGCTGTTAACAAAAATGTTCAGGTTTACCATTTTATTGCAAATTTTTACTGGACTTAATTTCTACTATTTTCTTTATTTCCGATCTTTTCGTGCATAATTTGTAGGTCAAGTTTTTCGTTGCAACAGGATCTTTCTCGTGTTTAACAACGTGATTTGTGTTTAAACGAGGTGAGATTTTTTTTTTGTTGGTTGAAAAAAATGTTTTCTAATGCAAAATAGACTTTTGCTAGGATTATCGGTTAGTTTTTAAAATGTTTTGAAACGCTGTATAATGTGTCTAACCTACTCTACTAATTAATAACAATGGTATTCATTAAAAAAAAGTTTTTAGATGTCTCAAATATTTTAATCATTCTAAGACTAACATAATTCGGGCAAACCCGGAGATCACAAAGTGGTTTTTCCAGCAATATTTATTTGTTGTCAACAAACAGCTTAAAAAGACACATAAGCTCATCCAACGGTGCAACTGATATTTGAACTAAATAGTTATTAATAATACTAATAGAGAGCTTCTTGTTCATTGCCTAAAGACCGTACAGTGTACATAACTGACATTATACTTATGGATATATGGCATATTAATTGTTTCCTGTCCAATAATTTTACTTAGTTCTATGGAATTAAAAACGGGTAAACTCAAACATTGTTTTGTTTGTAGTAATTGACATTTTAATGATTTTTTATGATCAAATGTCTTACTATAGACAAATTTTTTAATTATATGTCAATAAATTGACAAAAAAGTAACTAGAACGATAATGCTAAAAACTGATTGTTTACTTTAATTTAAATTCAATTTTCAACAAATATTTGTTAGATTGACCTTGATTTTAAATATACATGAACAATGTATATATATATAATGCGTCTGCTGTATCCATATTATATATATCCATGATTATACTCGCAAACGGATGGCTTAAATGTATTAAAATTTGTTGCTTGTGATGTGTTCATTCTCTTAATTAACGATGAAAAAATCATACTGAATTAACTCAACATGCATGGGCATAAATGCTAGAATTATTTTTTTGTTGATTCAATCAATCATCGTTTAGCATCCAGAGACCCAGTTCTCCCGAGGTAGGACATTGTTCTCTTTGCCATCAATTTTTTGTGCCAAATTGGGCAATCAGTTGTATCCATTTCATTTAAATTTAGAGCTTTCATGTCTTGCTCGATTGTTTGCTACCAGGACTTCTTAGGACGACCTTTGGGACGTGTGCCAGGTACTTCAACATCTGCATGACAAGTTGTTATGGCACTGTTTCTACTTCGTTTGACATGACCAAACCACCGCCGGCATTCGTTCTTTATATCATCTAAACCAGCACGACGCAGGATTTTGGTAGATTTGATGTGGTCCTTCAGACTAATTCGTTGCATCCATTGGACCATTTTCATGTCGGTTCGTTGAAGTTGTTGTTCCAGTTTAGTTGTCATTGGCCATGTTTCTGCACCATATAACAACACCGGACGTATCACAGATTTATAAAGTCTTGATCGTAGTGGTAGTAGTGGTAGTGGGATGTCACACTGCATCAATATAGAGGTGTTCATTGCTTTGGTTTTGCTGATGTTAACTTTGAATCCATGTTTGGCGAGTCTGGTGTTCCAATCTTCAAACATCTGTGCTGCATTCTGTTCAGACGTGGCTGTTAAAACAATATCATCAGCTTATATTAGATTCCAAATGTCACCAGCGCGTATCGGCTTTGTGATTTCTTCCATCACAGTTATAAATAACAGTGGACTGAGAATTGAGCCTTGGTGAACTCCAATGCCGATGTCAAATGCATCTGTGTTTCCAACCGTTTCTCTCAAGGTGGGGTTTCGAACCCGTTGCTGTTTCTCATTTATATTAACGAAATTTTTATTTAAATGTGAGACATTCTGCTTTTTGCTGATGATTCAGAAATCTACAGATTATTGATGAGTAAAGAGGATAAAAACTAAAAAAATTATTGGATTGGTTTAATAAATGTAAATTTAATCTAATCATAGATATATGTCAGCTATTGAAAATATACTCCAATTAACCGTGTCCACCCTACACCATTTTTCATTTAGGAAAGTAATGGATTTCTATTTTATCTGCAGATGGTTGAAAAAGTATCAGATCTTGGAGCCATCGTAGATGATAGATTGAAGTTCATAAGCCATGTTTTGAAGGTAGTTAACAAAGCAAATTGTATGCTAAGTGTCATTGCCAGGAATTTTAAATACCATTCACATGAAGCATTTGTAACTTCATACAAGTCGTTAGTGAGGTCGCACAAGGAAAAGGGCATCCAGTTATTGAATCCATACGGAGTTGGCTTAATAGCAGGGCATCGAACCGTAAATTTTTTCGTTTCGGTTTACAGTTTCGGTTCAATCAGCAAATCGAATTTCGGTTCGGTTACGGTTTTTGTTCCTGAAATAATATCGTTTTTTTTTGGTTTTCGGTTTCGCTCCGGAACCTATTTTTTTCAAGCATAATTCCTTAAACGCATATAACGAACATACGAACATCCAACTATCGCCACAATGCCAATTTGAATTATATTTTAGATTGTGAATGATAAGAAATCAATAACAAAAATGATTTTTAAATGTTGTCAGTATAAAAAGAAACGTTTCTAATATTTTTTTCAACAAATTAAAACAATCATTACAAAGATGTTTTGAAATCACAAATATAAATATAAGATTGTTTCAAAAAAGATGAAAATTTCTTCTGATTTTTAATATATTTTCTAAAATGTTTTCATTAAAACCACTTCTTCAGTCTCTGAGGATAAATTTTAATCCATAAACAGATGCTTCCAGGCTCACTTGTGTAGCTGGTACTTCTAAATTTTGAAGATCTCAATTGATCTCTAATTTCTCCGATTATACTGGATTTCTCTTCACGTGGCAAACCGTACTCAAATTATCGGCAAACTAAGTCGTTAAAAAAACGAAAAGAGAGATAACAAATTTTCAAAGATAATGAAAATTAACATAGAATTTTAAAAGACGAAATATTATCTAAATATTATTTTTCTGAATTTGACAAAAATATTTTCTTTTAAATTTTTAGCATCGAACCGTTATTAATTTCGTTACGGTTTTCGGTTTTAGTTAAACTAGCAAACAATATTTCGGTTCGGTGACTGTTTTGTTCCGAAAAAAATTTCGGTTTTTAACCTTTTCGGTTACGGTTTAGTTCCGGTTCGATGCCCTAGTATGAAGAAGTACAAAGAAGAGCAACTCGTGTAATAGCATCTCTCTTGTTTACAGACGTTGAAAAACCGACCTTATTCTGTTATAAAGAATAATCCATGGTCAAGTCTCTGCTGATGTTGGCCCTACGTTATTGTTTTCACACTTCAGGCTAACTACATATTCTAGCCATAAAGATTGCCGTAAATTTTGAACAAATTGCCTTTGGCCGCTGTTAATACCATTTCCCTGCCTTAGCGGCTTCAAGTCAGCAATTGATAATGACTCCAAATTCAGCTGACAAACTAATTTATAGCTTGTACTTGTTTATTTTTGCTTGTTCTGTTGAAACCATTTCGCTTCTTTTAAATTAAAATTACATTCGTTAGGCTTAGTTTATTAAGAGGCACTTAACAATTTATTTATATCGTTTTGGTTTTTGCGGACATATTAGTATATGTGTTCTTATTTATATTTGAGTACATTTCTGAAGACACTGTTGTTAAATTTAAGTAAATATACTTTAAATTTCATTCAGTTTTTGGTTTTTCGGTATATGTTTTGTTTGGCGAGGAGCTATGCCTGGGCTACTTGAAATAATAATTATTAAATTATGATTGTTTGTATAAATTATAACCTTATATTACTTTTTTTTATTACTCCAAGATTCATTTTTGAAAAAAAATCTACAAGGTTCAAAGTAAAATTAAAAACCTGTATGATGAACATGAAAAAAAGAGACAAAAAAGTAATAAAATCATCTTCTAATTTGATGCAGACCAATAAATCAGATACAATTGCAAGTTGCTCAGATATAGTATTGTGGAAAAGCCCTCTTGTAACTCTTTACTATTTTGTGAAAGAGTCACATAGATTTGCATTGAAGTGTTGGTCCCAGTTAGTAACAACATGCTTATTGTTTTATAAAATACTCATAAATTTTTCAATATGAATTATTTCAGTAAAAATTCTTTTCTTTATATGTTTTGATTGAACCACCTTTTTCGCTGCTATTGCTTTTACAATTTATAATTGACCTATTTTTTAACATTTTTATCTTAATGAATCGTTCTTTTGCTTGTTATTTAGGCTCGTAGCTTTGAAACAACACTTACTTTTTTTGTTGATTCTCATGGTTCTTGGTTTGTTTTTGAACATCACTAATGGCTCTCATCAGAAGGTGAGCTGCGTACATGTAATTCAAAAGTGATATTAAGTTAAATTTAATTGATATATCTATAAATTTTTGATGACGTTTTTTTAAAAATGTTCAAATACATATAATTTTCAATGTTTCTTTCTTAATATCATTGTAGTCATCATTGCTTTATGTATTTGATTTAATTTATTATTGTCATTCATTGTGTTGTTGGTTAATAGTATTTTGGTTTTTCTCTTGTTGGAGACATTAGAACGCGCTGTTATGTTATGTTATGTAAGTTTATGTTATGTTATGTTACCTTATGACGTGACCTATTTAAGATCCATTACAGGCAAATGGATGCTTCCGATTCAATTCATCAATGATTTTAGGTATACAAACTTCGCTGAATACTTGTTTTCTTCATCCACACTTGTCCAGTGATAGATAATTACAATTAATTTTGCTTACTCTCCTGATTTAATTACTAGCTGAACAAATTGTTTCTGGATCAAAAGGTTTGCAGATTCGGTTCCGATTGCAGACATAATGCCAGTGAAAGGTTTTTAGAACTTTCAAAGAGTTGCATCTGTTTGCAATTTGAATATGGTGCTGGATAATAAATGATGTCTGCCATTTGGATGAAGTGTTGTGTCGCCATGTTACGTGAATTCTTTGATTAAATAATTACTGAATGATCTGTTGAAGGGAAAAGTTTCTGAATGAATTGTTGAATAAAGAGTTTTTGAATGAATTGTAGAATGAAGAATTTCTGAATAAATAAATAAATAAATAAATGAACATCCCCTAGATATTGAAACGATGTGACTTTCTCTATTTTGTCGTTTTTGATACATGAGGCACCAACTATGTCTTTTTTCGTACGCTTTGCTCGTTTTGCTATACGATACAGAGATTTCATTTGTTCACTTTTGCTTTTAGTGAGCCACTCTCTGCACTGATATGTCCGTGCCAGTGCAATTTGACGTCTTGCATAGTTGTTCTTCTCATGGAAAATTTTATGGTCATCTACAGACTTTGATTTTTGCCATTGCTTGTATGCAACTTTCTTTTCAGCTATTGCATTTTGTACACTGTCATTCCACCACCAAGTGTCACGTTCATGCTGACGTTTTGTACCAGTTTTCCCACAAACTGTAGTTGCAGCGTTCATTAAAACGGTTTTGTATGTACTCCAATCTGTACTGGCTTGCGATTGGTGGTCTAACTGTGTTGCGACAATCTGTTGAAATTTTTCTCGATGAATATTGCTTTTCAGCTTCCACGTTATGATTCTCCGAGGCATTTGTTAGACTTATGTTTTGACAGTTCGACAACCAGGTCTGCCACAAGGAGTCTATTATGGGCGACACATGATTCGCCAAGTATAATTTTGACGTTTTTGAACAGCCTTCGGTGTGGTTGCTTGACAGCGAAGAAATCAATTGGCAGCAGATGTCAATCCTTCTACGCTCGAGCATTTCTGCGATTTCCATGCTGCGGCCAGTCAGTGATCCAACATTGAGCGTTCCAAGTCTAAGTGCCATAGAGGGGCCATTCTGAATTTTTCTGCAACATCCGCTATTGCATACTTCCCAGGGATTCTTGACACTCCTTGACCACTTAAGGCCTGCTGGGGACTAGGGGCCGTTGTTTTTCTTTGTGATGGCATAGGAATAATTTGGGGAAAAGTTTTTACATCCGGACACCCATCCTGACGACAACCACCAGTTATAAGCAGTGGGCCTAGCCTTTCACTCAAAAGCACGCAAGGCAGCGTGGATGCAGTTTTGTCATACCCAGGACAAATTGTCGAATGAATGAATGAATTAATTAATTTTCCGAAAATAAAAATAAGTTTAAAAATAAGTTTCCGAATAAATTGTTCAATAAAGAATATCTTGATAAGTTGTTGTCTGGATGAGGTGTCGGTTAATATATGTCCAATGTCTGAATGATATATTGAATGGTGACATATATCTGCTATTTCCTATCTAAATGAGGTTTTGAATAAAGAGTGTCTGGGTGAGATTTGACCGAAAAGTTTGGATGAGGTGATGAGTGATGAATATCTGTAGCTATTTGTACAACTTACTTAAAATGATCGACTTTATTAAAGAAAAAATATGAAAAGAGTTGTAAAATGAGATTGTTTTGGTGAAGTTCATTGTTTTTCCCCTACCAGTTCCATCACTTTTTCTGACCCACCTGTTTAACCACTCTGTAAGAGCCACAACCACAGTCATGTATCTTCCTATTACGTATGTTTGAAAAATTCTTTGGTAAAAAATAATAGTAATTACATGCTCAATACGCACAACAACAGTCTTTTCTCAGTGGCTTTCAATAACTTTCATGGGTTGTTCCAGAAGACGTATATCCAGATATGAAGAGCATTTCAGTTGGTCTTCTTTTCCTTTATATTTCGGCACAGTTGTGCTACTGTTCCATTCTACTGGTAGTATCGATTTACTCCACATCAGAAACCTTTCTCACCAGATGCCTTGATGATATCATTTGTAAGTCCAGATGGATCAGCCGCTTTACCTCCCTTTATTGCCTTTAGCGCATCCGTTTGTTGTGATTCCCTGAATCATTTCTTCCACCGGAAGTGCATCAAAGTCTACCCCAATAGAGTTTGTTTCATTCAATAACTGATCGAAGTAATCCTTCCAGTGATCTTTCACTTCATTCTGCATGGTTATTATGGTGCCTTTATTATTCTTTATGCATGTGGCACCAACTATATCCGATAAAAATGTCGATAAAGTTTCATTAGGTAAAAATTGTATGCCAGAGTTTGTCCAAATTTTTGTTTGGTTAACATGTACAATTATGCGCCTAACTGCATTTTTACTGATTACCATTTGAAAGATTTTAAGCTAAGTTAACATTTAATAACTATTCATATCAATTTAGATGTCAGTAAGCATCAAGTTACACTAACATTTAACAGATTTTTTGTTTTTGATATACATTTATGATTTATTGGTCAACCTTACATCTAGAAATTAAATATAATTGACGTTTGTTTACCTTTTATAGATTATCTTTTCAATAAGACATCACTTCGACACAAAACGTTTTTTAATTTAAAATCAGTTTATAGACATCCTTGTCACTAAGCATCAAGTTACACTAACATTTTACAGATTTTTTGTTTTTGATATACATATATGATTTATTGGTCATCCTTACATCTAGAAATTAAATATAATTGACGTTTGTTTACCTTTTATAGATTATCTTTTCAATAAGACACAATACACAAAACGTTTTTTAATTTAAAATCAGTTAATAGACATCCTTAAGAAAAATACATCAAGGTTTTCCTATTGGATTGGTCTGGGAATATTATCTTCAGTAGGATTGGGCACAGGACTACATACTTTTTTATTATATTTAGTAAGTAAACAACGATATATTCTTACTTATATTTCAAAATTGAATATCACAAATAACATTCAGGGTCCTCACATAGCTGAAGTTACATTAGCTGCATACGAATGCCAAACTGTTGATTTTCTAGAACCTCCTTATCCGGATGAGTTAGAATAAATATATTAATAAATTTATAAATTATACCTAGTCCTGAAATGAATTGTGTGCAAAATATTCGATTATCTTGGAATGCAGTGGCATCATTTGTCTAAGTTATTGCAGTTATGGGCAGTTTGTTTTTTCTGCTTTTTTTGTTTTTACGCATGATATTCTTTATACATGGTAAACACAGATTGTAGTTTAGTGGTGATGCAAAAATTTGGTTTAAAGTTTTAAAGCATTAATCAAAATTGACTGTTAATGTAACAATGATAATTAAAAAATAAAATATTACAATTTCATTTAGCCCTGTACCTTGGAATAGATTTGAAAACTCATAGCTCAGCTTTAAATTTATTTCCGAATTTTAATCTTAATGTTTTCGAAATTTTTATTTGTAAAATGCGTGGCTTTTTAAAAAGTGGTATTTAATATACAAAATCATTCATAATTGTATAAATTTTATAAATCTACAAACAAAACTTAAAAAATTATGATCACTGGCATAATTAGAAACAACGACCTGGAATTAAACATAACAACAGCCTAGAACTCTGTGACGATGTTTTATTCTAGTTTATTATCAACGGCCATTTAAGTTAAAGCGTAATAACACTAACAATTACATTACAGCATTATTTGTCCGGAGGAAGAAGGGTTGGGTGTGTCTGTTTGGTCAATAATGAGCAAACTACGCTGGGCCTGTTGTATGTGGGTCAGTTCTCATGAATATTTTTAACAGTTATCAACAAGAATTTTTCAATTAGCTATTACATTTTATGACGTCATTTGTTAAATGGCAGAAAGCGATGACAGTCAAAACTAAGAATTTTCATTTTCTAATGTTTTGCTGCAAATTGTGGTTAATTTTAGGGGGTTGGCACTGCAATTGGTGAATTGCCACCGTATTTTATGGCTAGAGCATCTCGACTTTCAGGCCTGATAGACGACGAAGAAGCAGAAGTTGAGGCTATTTTAGCTGGAAAAAAGGGATCTAAAATCGTTAGAAATCATCACTCATTTTGTAAAATTGTTAGAATTCATTACTCATTTGGTGCTATTCACGACATCTTTTAAAATATTTTTTGCACATTTTTACTCTGAAAATTCTCTATTGTTTCGCATGTTTGATATTTATATTGTTTTTACAGTCGCCGGTTGATAGAAGTAAAGTTTTTATACATAACTTAATTCACAAAGTTGGTTTCTTGGGTATATTATTGTGTGCATCCGTAAGTTACCTGTTTCATTTTATCTTTCATTGGGTTCTATAGCATGTCAGTTGAACAATCTACAAAATTCATTCAAGATTCCTAATCCTCTTTTTGATCTGGCCGGCATTACTTGTGGTCATTTTTTGGTTCCATTTTGGACTTTTTTTGGAGCTACCTTAATTGGCAAAGCCATAATAAAAATGCATATCCAGGTAAATATTTAAGTTTTAAAATATTTGTATTCGGTAAGAACTGATACCAAAATTTAATTTATGTGTTCATGATGAAAGTTATTGGAAATTGCAATAAATGTTGTATTTTATGCTCAAATTTCAAAGCTACGTAGAATTTTATAAATTAAATTGCAATAATTGTCTGAAATGTTAAGCTAAGGCTTTATTAGAACTCTAAATGTGAGTATTTATTCTATATATCTTGTCATGTTAAGTTATTTAAATTTTTATTTTGATGAACTAAATTATTACTATGTTATTAAACAATTTTTTATTATAATTTTGAAAAGTTGAGAAATTCAAATGCTTTTATAGTGCTTTCATTCATATCATGAAGGTTGTAATTTTCTTAGAATAGAGAAGATGTTTCATTTTTAGATTTTGCTTTCTAAGTAGGGGATTTCCTTTGATAAATCCAAAAGTGCAGCATAATTATGCTAACCTGGTTGTGCTACTACCATAATAAACTTTTATAAAAAAAAACTTATTGAGCTGTGGAGTTTACAATTACAAGTTATGAAGAAATTTGAAATTATATGGCAATAGTTCAAAAGTTATTACTTTTTTATTCATACAAGCTTTACTTCAATCAATATAGAGAAGACATGTTAGAGTGTGTGATCATGCGAAAAGGTCATGGCTCCAGCACTAAAATCTTTGGAGTAACAATCTAAGACAATCACAATACTTTGTCTAAAAGATTATGCAAAACTTTTCTGTTTTATAAGTAAAATTAAAAATAAATTAAATAAACCTGCAATAATTGATTTGTATTATTCTTTAATTTTTACTTACCTCATCTACTGCAGTCCTGACATTCATCTAAAACAGTTAACAAAATGCCAAAACCGATTTATAAGAATATTAAAAAATTTTCATCCTCGCAGTCACACAAGTGAATATTATCTCGAGATGAAAATTATCAATATCAAAAACTTGTACGTAGCAATATTTATTTTAAAATTTCTAACAATTACCGGCATTTTTTAGAGACTTTTTACTTTTGGAACTTCCATTCAAGCAAGAACTAATCGCCACACGCCACTTTTCTATGCTCCACATGCCAGAATTAAATTACTCTGCATGAGTTTGAAACACACCGGCCCAGGAATATGGCAAACAATTTCACAAGAAATTAAGGATTGCAGCTCTTTGTACCTTAAAAAAAAGGAAAAATATTTAATTATGAAAAGTTTTGTCTTTATTATGAATATAAACTATTCTGCAATGGTCAAAAGACGGCCAAAAATGGTGTTGGAATTTTTGTCAAAGAACCGCTAGCCCAAGAAGTGCTGGATATTAAAAGGATTAACTCACTTCTCATGTGGATCAAGATTCGCGTAGAAAAGCAAACGAACTATTTTTTCTGCATACGCACCACAGACAGGTGAATCAGAAGAGATGAAAAATGACTTCAGGGCTGCGTTCTCTGACACCATCTAAACAATACCAAAATCTGAAACAATCCTGATTGGAGGCGATCTCAATGGCCACGTTGGAGAGAAAACAGATGGTTTTGACAAGTGCAGGGCGGTTTTGGCTATGGAGAACAGAATGAAGATGACAACCGCATCCTTGAGTTTGCTGAAAGTCACTAGTTTTATTTACTGAACACATATTTTAGAAAAAGGTAGGAAAATCTCATAACATACAAAAGTGGACGTTCAGCCAAGCAAACTGATTTCTTCACTGTCAAGCAACAGCACCGAAGGCTGTTCAAAAATGTCTAAGTTATAGCTGGCGAATCGTGTGTCGCTCAACATAGACTCCTTGTGGCAGACCTGGTAGTCAAACGGACAAAACAAAAGTCTAAACAAATGCCTCGGAAAATCAAAACGTGGAAGCTGAAAAGCATACAAAACCGTTTTGATAAACGCTGCAACTACAATTTGTGGGAAAACAGGTACAAAACGCCAGCGTGAACGTGTCACTTGGTGGTGGAATGACACTGTACAAAATGCAATAGCTGAAAAGAAAGCTGCATACAAGCAATGGCAAAAATCAAAGTCTGTTGATGAACACAAAATTTTCCGTGAGATGAACAACTATGCAAGACGTCAAGTCACACTGGCTCGGACAGCTCAGCGCAGAGAGTGGCTCACTAAAAGCAAAGGTAAACAAATGAAATCTCTGTATCGTATAGCAAAACAAGCAAAGCGTACGAAAAAAAACATAGTTGGTGCCTCATGTATCAAAAACGACAAAAATGAGATGGTTTTTGAACAAGATAAGATCACGCTACAGTGGAGAGAATATTTCAACCGTCTGTTAAATGAAACAAATCCCATCCAAGTCAACTTTGACGCTCCACCCATCGAAGGTCCGATTCCAGACATCACTGTAGAGAAGCTTACAGAAGCTCTGAAAGCTATGAAGGATGGAAAGGCAGCAGGGCCCTCTGGACTCACAAATGACATTATCAAAGCAGTGCAGGTATTCAAACGTTACTACAACTTTGCCGTGAAGTGTGGAGAAATTTCTCAATGCCGACTGAATGGAACTGTAGCATGACAGTTCCGCTATACAAAGGCAAAGGTGATCCATTGAACTGTTCATTATATCGTGATATACGTCTGTTAGAACATTCCCTGAAAAATGTCGAGAAAATCATTGAGAGAAGATTAACGTCGTGGATCACAATCGGAAATTATAAATTTGGTTTTCTAGCGGGGAAATCAACAATTGATGCAATTAACATCATTCGGCAACTGCAAGAGAAGTACTTCGCAAAGCATCGACAACTATCACACATTTTTATAGACATTGAAAAAGCATTTTATCGAGTTCCCCGTGAAGCAATGAAGTGGAGTTTACGTCGACAACTCATTCCAGAATATCTTCTTCGACTTATGATGGAAATGTATACGAATACTAAGACTCTCGTCAGAACAACGGTTGGGAACACAGATGCATTTGGCATCGGCGTTGGAGTTCACCAAGGCTCGATTCTCAGTCCACTGTTATTTATAACTGTGATGGAAGAAATCATAAAACCGATACGCACTGGTGACATTTGGAATCTAATATATGCTGATGATATCGTTTTAACAGCCACGTCTGAGCAGAATGCAGCACAGATGTTTGAAGATTGGAACACCAGACTCGCCGATCATGGATTCAAAGTCAACATCAGCAAAACCAAAGCATTGAACACTGGTGAACCCATCCAATCCACAGCTACTGGACGATGGCCCTGTTCAGTTTGTAAAGCTGGTGTATGTAACAATTCAATCAAGTGTCAGCAGTGTAACCAGTGGTGTCACAAACGTTGTTCAAAAATAATTGGTACTTTATATAAAGTGTTCAATTTTGTTTGTCTTGCTTGCATCAATACACAACAACAAATTCGAAATAGCAATGTTTTTGAAGCCCTTAAGGTAGAGAAAGTCACATCGTTTCAATATCTACGGGATGTTCAGAATTGTGCTGGAACAGCTGAAGCTGCCGTTCGAGCACTTATACGTGCAGCCTGGAATAAATGGCATCTCCTTGCCTCCAAATTGATGCGGCGTGACATCCCACTACCACTACGATCAGAACTTTATAAGTCTGTGATAGGTCCGGTGTTGTTATATGGTGCAGAAACATGGCCAATGACCACCGAACTGGAACAACAACTTCAACGAACCGACATGAAAATGCTCCGATGGATTCAACGAATTAGTCTTAGGACCACATCAAATCTACCGAAATTCTGCGTCGTGCTGGTTTAGATGATATAAAGGACGAATGACGGCAACACCGTCTGCGGTGGTTTGGTCATGTCAAATGAAGTGGAAACAGTGCCATAACTTCTCTTGCAGATGTTGAAGTACCTGGCACGTCTCAAAGGTCGTCCAAAGAAGTCCTGGTCGCAAACAATCGAACAAGACATGAAAGCTCTAAATTTAAATGAAATGGATACAACTGATCGTCTAATTTGGCACAAAAAGTTGATGGCAAAGAAAATAACGTCCTACCTCGGGAAACCGGGTCTCTGGACGCAAAACGAAGATTGATTGGTTGATTGAAAAGTTCTGTCTTTAAAGGATAATAATTTAATTTCATTTAACATTGATATATTTTTCTTCTGTTAACAATTTTAATTTAGTCTAATTCCAGTTTATTCTCGTGATATTATCAGAACATTGAAAAGCTATTTTAAGTTACACGGTAGCCAAGCCTACAAGAAATAATTTTTTATATTTGGTCTCCGAATCATTCATACTTTTTGTTTTGTTTAATTAAATAAAAATGATTTGATTTGGTATTTGAAGCTCTTTTTTTTACGGCTGTAAAGGATTCTGATATATTTTCAGGTTGGTGCAAAAATATTGTCGGTTTTCTACCATCCATTTTAAAATGCAATAAATTTGCTTTCATTTGAGATATTTAATCAAAATAAGAACCATCACAATCTATGCACGTTTGCCAACGAGAAATTAATTCATTGTTGCCTGTAGCATAAAAATCAGGGGTTCTAGAGGCGACAAACTGTAAGAAGGCATTTTTCGTAGCTTCTTCGGTTTTGAAGCACTTTTCACGCAAAAAGTTGTTGAAGTGTTTGAAAAAGTGGAAATCTGTTGGTGAGAGGTCTGGTGAGTATGGTGGGTGAGAGAGTATCTTGTAACCCAACGCGTTCAGTTTTTTAGCGTTAGTTGGGTGACGTGTGGCCTGGCGTTATCGTGGAGAAGGATCGGATCCTTTCTGTTAACCAATGCAGGACGTAGTTGGCGTAATTTCTGTTGGCAGTACATCTCTCCATTAATCGTTTGACCAGGTTTTAAAAAGCTATGGTGAATCAATCCAGCTGTAGACTACCAAACTGTCACCATTAACTTTCTTTGGTACAATTTTGGTTTGGGAAAGTGTTTTGGACATTCATCATGGTCCGACCGCTGAGCTGAACGTCGTCTGTTATCATATAGGATCCATTTTTCATCACACGTCACATTCCGGTCAAGAAACGGATCGTTTTTATTACGCAGAACAATTGAAGCTGACACCTCAAAACGCCGAATTTTTTATTTTCGTTCAACTCATGTGGAACCCACTTGTCAAGTTTTTTGACTTTACCAATCTGTTTCAAATGACAAACTACTGTTGTGTGATCAACCTAGAGTTTATTGGCAACTTCTCGAGTAGTTTTAGCTGGGTTTGCGTCAATAATTTCTTTCAGTTTGTCATCATCAATCCCGGATGGTAGCCCGCGACCATCTTCATCTTGGAGGCTCATGTCACTAGTACGAAATTTTTTAAACCATCTTTGTGTGGTACGCTCAGAAGCACCGACGTCGCCCCTTGCTTCCGCAATATTACGAGTTGCTTCTGCCGCATTATGCCCAAGTTTAAACTCATGAAGTAAATTATTCCAAAAATCACGCTTAGACAACATTCTCAAATATCGCTCAAAATCAAAAACACTGAATAGTTGGACCAATTAATTAATAAAGGCTAGATAGAAGAATAAATAACTTACAAAATGATATATAATGATCAATATATTCAATAAATTGTATTTAAAAATTTAGTGATGAAAAATTTATTAACATAAAACCGACATTATATTTGCACCAACCTAATAATTATAATGTTTATGTTTAAAAAGGTTTCTTTTTTCTTTTCAGAAACTTTTTGTGATTATTGCTTTCAGTGAAAAACACGTGGACCAAGTAGTAAATCTTGTAGAGTTAGTATATTTCGTTTAGACTGTTTATATATGCTGGAACTTTGTACTTTGATCAATATTTTTTGCCTAATTCTTTTTTATTTTTCTTTGTTAGTTTTTAATTTTTTAAGAATCTTTTTTATATCAAACTATATTTGTTTTATGATGTTAAATTTTTCAGCTCAATCTAACGTCATCACTGTACGACAATAAAGCGTCAGATTAAAAATGCCGTCACAGCATTTAATAATAACCGTATTTATATATCGCTTTGGAATCAACTTTTTTTATGAAAACGCATACACTTGCTTACGTTCGAAAACAATGTGCCATGTATGTCAAACCCAGCACTGTAACACAAGAGATGCACCTTTTTCCACTGCACCACTACCACCAAATTCAAGTATATGTATATATATATATTTTGGTAATAGACCATAATTTTTACAATATTTTATAGATTCTACCGAATGTTTGGCGTTAATATGTTTGTAGTTTGTTTGTAAACGAACTACAAACATATTAACAAACATTCGGTAGAATTTATTGAATATTTATATATATATATATATATATATATATATATATATATATATATATATATATATATATATATATATGG